>NC_053119.1:25181882-25391882 GCF_010015445.1 Perca fluviatilis
CGGCCAGATGGAAGTAATGTGAAGTGTTGATTGGGAGGGGTGATCAGTGTCATTTGCTATTATAAGTGCTGTAGGCCTATGACTTCTCTGAGATTTAAATCAGAGAGACTGGCTTAGAGGAAATTAAAGAAATGAAAAGATTCTTGCGTAACATGTGGTAAATGACATCAGCAGCACATCATAGTTTATCGACCATCTAAGGTTAATGGTAATCGTAAAAAAACAACAGTAATGGCAGGAGACCAGGCACAACAGGTTTAACCTCCAGGTTCCCGAGAAATTCCAGGTGAACCAAACTAGAGCACAATGCCACTATTGTTGCTGAAAGCTGTCAGAAACCAGCTTAGTTGCTTGGGACAAGGTGTTACAATTGTCTACGTCAAATATCATTGTCAAAACTGTGTGTGATACCTGGGTATAATTACCACAAAAACATGAGGCCGTAGTAATGTGTAACATTGTGGAAATTGTATCTCTGTTTCTCTACCTGTTTTTATTATGAAGAACATGTCATTTTTCAACTAATCTTTCACTCCTTTTACCATCTGCTATTAAGAAAGTAACACATGCTTTGGCTTTGTTTGCGCTAAAAACACATAACCATCCTGGTTTGGGCTGTAAAAGTTAAAGTATGCCTCACAGTGTAACATGCAATAAAGTGCCCTAAAGAGGCATTCAAGACTTTAAGCAATGATTTGGTTCATAGCTCACAATGAATGTGGAATAAAATAATCAATCTTCACATTTAACACGACACTGACTAATTTAATTCCCAGATTTGTGCTAATAATTCACTTCCTTATTCCTTCTCACCTTCACAGGGCAGTACCATGTGGAAATAGGGCAACTGGAACTAAAACCAGAATGTAAGAGTCCCTCAAACAAGTTGTTAGTCAAGAAACAGTCCACATTTGTTCAGATAAATCTTACTTAACTTTTGTTTCTTTATAGTAGACTTCTCTTGTCCATTTCCAGACGTCAGCTATCCACCTGGAGGTACTGCATTATTTCTACTAATGCTTCATTTGAAATGGATCATGTAACAAATAAAGTGAAAGTTGATTAGGTTCTTTTTTTTCCTCTGTTAACTTAGAAATCTACGATCCCTTGAATCACCCCCTCACCCCTGCCTCCCCCAACCCTTCCAGTCCTGGTGAGGAATTCACAAAATATACAACATACAAATATATATATACAACACAACATGTTTTTAAATAAAAAACACAAAATAAGTAGGCTTATAACAAATGGAAAAAAATAGATGAAAGGATTCATCACTAATTTGATTTCTTTCTCAGATATCAAACGGTCTTTCAGTTGTCAGGTCAAAAAACACAGTAAGTAATATCCACACATCTTTACATATTCTTATGTTTTTCTCCGAGGAATATATATTGTATGCTATTGTATGTTTATTCCTACCATTCAACCTACTTTCTTTCCCTACAGACCCAAGGGGGACCCACTTGTGGGAGTTCATCAGAGACATTCTGCTGAACCCAGAGCGAAACCCAGGGCTAATCAAGTGGGAGGATCGGACAGAGGGGGTTTTCCGCTTCCTTAAGTCAGAGGCAGTGGCACAGTTATGGGGCAAGAAGAAGAATAACAGCAGCATGACTTATGAGAAACTAAGCCGTGCAATGAGGTACACCTGCAGCTATCGCACAGTACTCATAGTTACACAAACACAAAAGCAGGCAGTAAGTTGTCAATCACTGAATGAAAAATTTCTGCAGATAGCAATTTGGAATATCCTAAAGGCATTCATATGAGTTGAGATCTGATTACTAAGACAGTCATGACATTTAGCTCTCATTGATTTTAATGCACTGTATTCAGTAGAGACCGTGGCCTCTAAATGTTTTCATATAGGTTGTTTTTCTTCACTAACTTTTACCTCTGAGGGAGTGAAACTTGTCTGCAGAAATATACAGTAAAATACATGCACACAGGGCGTTTCTTTAGTTTGGCAACAGCTTTTAAAAACCTGTGATAAGCAAGAAATTTCACACTGCATTGTTCGTAATCCAATTTACTGAAGAGGCTCATAATGCACTTGCAACTGAAACAGTAACAACTAAGATATCATTAAGAGTTATACATAAACCCTGTGAACTCTTTTAAACATAGTTCCTATCCCTGATTACCTACAGGAGAATGGGCTCCTTTTTTAACTGCTACATGTTAGCACTTTTCTCGGAAAAGCCTTCTCCTCAGAATGTGTTCTTGGCTCCTGCAGTAGTCCCAGTTTTACATTTAAATGAGCTAATCTAATGATCCTAATTTTACTGTAGCGCAAACCACTGGGAACTACAAATGTGCCCACAGGTATTGTCACTGTGACCACAAAGCTGATTTTCTATTTACTGTGGTGCAGCAGAAGGATTTTTGGATTTGCAGCTCGATGGCATCACCAAACAGATTGGTGCTCTCCGTTAGGAATAACAAAAGCAAAGGAATAGCAACCAAACTAACTTTGTTTCCTTTTTGCATTCATGTGATTGAACTCGGAGGAAATGTAAAACATATTTTGAACGAAAAGATATTTGCCAAACAACGGATAAACTCTTCTGACAAAGTTATCTATCATCCATTTCATGACACTGGATGAAAACAAAAATCTAAATTAAGCCAGGAGTAATTGCATTACATATTGGATTAAGTACACATAGTAATCTGAGAAAAGCAGGAACTATAATGCAATATGCCTGCTTTAAAAAAAAAAAACATAATAATCAAAGCATTTAGATTGCTCATACTGAAAGAAACACTCAAATGATGTATGTTGTTGTGTTGGAAGAGAAACACAATATTACACATGATGACAAGAGTGAAAGAATAAGGTGAAACTATTTTTGTTAATTTCCACAAATCCAATGAAAAGAACAAAACCTTAGTTCTTCTCTAAATACTTTCTAACTTCAGCCGCCTGTCTGCGACTCTCAGTCCATTGGTTCCTAATGAAGACACAAATCTTTTAGAGTTTTAGATGATCTGTGATGAATTCATTTCGAATAGGTCTGATAATGTTCGTCTGTCCTCTGTTACAGATATTACTACAAAAGAGAAATCCTCGAGCGAGTAGACGGACGCAGACTGGTTTACAAGTTTGGAAGGAACGCAAGAGGATGGAGGGAGTCAGACAAGTGACAATTTCATTAATTTATTTTCTGTTTTGTCTTTAATGTTGTATGCAAATGTGATGTTTTATTGTAGTTTTTTATTAAGTGTGTTTGATGTGAACTGTTTACACTATGTTAATATATTTTGCACTAAGATGTTCTTTACTGTGCCTTATTAAAATATGTTTGTATTGTACCAGCATGTCAGAAGTCAAATCTCAAACATGTGTTTTTGTCTAAAGTCCCAAAGGAGCACATGTCAATATGTAGCACTCAAAACACAGGTGAAAAAAACAGATGTATGTTTTCAGACTGACACTGTAAAGTGTCCTTTGGGAAGGAGGCTTGACCACTGCAGAAAAGAACTACATTAGATAATAATACAACAACATTCCATAAACGCAATGCAACGATTAAGTACAAGAACACATAAACAAGTGCTGACTGACATAACAGAATGGTTTGTCTTATGTGTTTTTATTTCATATTTTGCATGTGACATTTGTTGATGTTTGATACAAATAAAGTCATTTTTCAGGATTGCATGTGTACAATTTGGGTGTCATTGTTTACATCAAGAAGAGGCGAATTCCTGTGACTTTTAACTGTTAACTGTCAAAGAAATATTATTCTGATCAATCATATCAATCAGAATTTTGAGTTCAACCGACCACCAAAATTGCAGCTATTCTTGCCCAGACTTTATCAACATCATCTAGATCTAGATCCACCGCTGTAAGCCTGCTTCCAACTGAATATGCTATTGTACAAACTTGACTTCAGAGTCAGAGATAGTGCAAGTCATTTCTGTTTTATCATGATAGTGTGAAATGTCACAGTTAATTGTTCGCCAGCGCGTGCCGTGCTGGTTCCTGCGGGAGGCAGACAAATGACTGGGCCCTCGATGGCCAACAAGATAAAAGCAGAGTCAGTATAAGGCTCAATTCTTTGACCTGTGTTCACAAGCAAATTAGGTCTAATCTTCACTTTGATTCATCTGGCTTTTTGTAACCCTACTTTTCATAGCGTGGCATTGATTGACACTATGTTCGGTTTTTATCTTTCCTGATGGCTTCAAAATGTGCCCACTGCACCACTGCGGCATCCCCTTTCAGTGTTGTCGCTCTGCTCTCACACATATCAGTGTCACTAACCGAGACTGTCATGATGCGAGCTGCAGGAAATTACACCTCATGTCAGTACCAAAACGTAGACATCAATCTTCTGATGTCAGGCCTGATGGAATCTCTGAACGATTAACAGCAGGAAACCGTCTCTGATTAGAAGAGCTTTGTTTTCCATTGACGATCTGATGAAATAAAGAAAATTGCGAACAGAGAGATGATATAACCAGTGACTGCTCCTGATTGGATTGTGACAATAGCTACTGATTGCCATATGATTATATTACTGTTCATGAAACAAGCAAGCAATGCAATTCAAATTGTGAAGTGCATATCCATAATGTTCCATTGTTTAGATTCTGTGTACAAATCACACTTTGCAGTTCTCTGGAGTAGCACTTATCATGGCACTTTTAATTGGAAATGTACACAATGAAACAAAGCTGTGTTTGAATGTATTATTAAAATAAAAGTTATGATTATAAGTTACATATGTTTTAAACGCTTATATAATGACAGGAAATAGGAGATTGTGTTTGACAGTTGTGAGGCAAAGTCAAACTGTTAAGCAGCCACAAACAAATGAGGTAAAGCATTATGAATAGAATTTGTTTAAATGCTTCATTGCATTTGTCTACCATACCATTAAAACGTCATTAATGTACATAGCACAAAGAGGTGAACATGTAATCATCAGAAGCACAGACAGACATCAGAAGCACAGACAGACATCTGTAGCGTGGCCTCAGTTCCCCTTTTGAATATTTTGGATGCTGCTGTGTGCTGTGATACGGGACCGGGACATGTTTGATGTGACTAAGTGAAGATAGGTAAACAGTTAGGCAAATTGTCTAGACTGATCTAAGCCCTGCAGCACAAAGAGACAGGAGCCTGATTTCCCTAACAGACCACTGCCCTGTGAATGCAAACCCAGGATCCATGATGGCCACCCACATCCCATTCAAATCAGTTATCAGTGGCCTTTAAGCAATAATGGTATATGTGAGGAGTTTTGTGTGTGATACACTGAGGCCTATGACTATAGTGGTTATTGAGAATCAACTGTAAGTGAGAGAAGATAATGTGTCATTTGGGAAAGCACCATTAAACAAGCGTAACAAGTACTTACAGTGCTTGTTTGTAGGGCACGAAGGCAAACATGCACCCAAACCGGTTGTAATAGATCTGGGGAAGGAACTAACACACACATGTAGCTACAAAGAGATATTTAATCCATGTGACTTACTTCAGCGATGAGTGGTTTCGTTGCATTAACTGTTATGATAACAATAATGCTGACTGTATAGGAAGATGACAACAAAATCTTCAGGTAAAAAATCCTCCTGCACTGTGGGTCACATAAGGCTGCACAGATTTAACAATTTAAAAAAAAAAAAAACAAAAAAAAACAATATGCAATATCTGACCACAAAGGACTATATCTCTTATTGTCAGAAAATTATTTTCAGATTTGAATAAGAAACAAAGGAATATTTTATTACTTAAAAGAGAGTGCATTAATTCAATCAGATAGATGCTGGAGGAAGAACACGGACGTAATGAAAGATACAGTAGCATGGGCATAAGGACAGCCAGCTGGGATTTTGTGTCCCATGCCTACTCAGTGGGGCTATTGTGTTCTCTCAACCCATACACAGCCCCAGCTTATCAGGCCCCCTTATCATTTTCTCTTCACGCTCAAATGGACCTGTGAGGCATTCAGCCTGAACTGTGAGATTGGCAGATTAGAACTGCTTCACTGTTACAGCTTTACTTTTTGAGGGGGGAGTGTGTCGCAGTTCACCGCCCAGTTAGAAATAACACACTGCTTTATGAAATTAACTAAAGTTAAGAATCAAACTACTCCTTCTGCATTTACACAAATCAGAAACATGTCTGTAGTGACTGTGCACATATAAACAATTGATAATGAAGTGTAGGTTACAACAGGTTTTATCTGCATTTTTGATGAGATAAAAACATGAGGAAGTATTCATGAAAATGCAAAGATGTCTTGTCATGAAGCCAATTTCCTGCTCAGATTTGGGACTCTCCATTTATATTTGTTTCCCTATGCATGTATGGCCATTAAAACAATAATTGCCATGTTTGCACACACACAGTCACAGAAGAATTCACATGTAGGCTCATGTTGTTACAGGTGCTGCTAATTGCTAATTGCTAATTACTCGTGTGGATGGCGTATTACTTGCACATCTTTTCACCTCTATTTGCTCCATAGCACTATATGTGTTATCACTAAAGTTTTTTGTTCTTGATCTTTACCTTGTTATCCCTCCCACATACCTTGTTATCCCCAGGACCTACAGCTTAATTGATAAATATTTAGTTTTTAAATTTGTTTTATAAACCCTTGTTTTGTTTAAATACTTGTACCAACACCACGGTCTGAGAAATGATAACGAAGTTGAGTTTGACTTTAACTGTATATGGCTGTTTTATACACAAATGTGAAGTTTAAACACGTTTTTGTTTTATGTGAAAAATTGCAAAGAATGTTTTTTCTCACATTTGATTCACATGTGATTAAGAGAAATACAAAAATAAAAACATCACATTTACTTGTAATTAAAGAAAGAAAAAAAAAAGTAAAAAAAACATAATCACAGTCATTTCACATCTTGACCTGAATCTTAATCTAATTCCAACAATGACACAAGTTAAATTGTCCCAAAACTTGCTTGGTTAAAAAAAAAAAAAAAAAGTCTTGTGACAGAATTTTAAAAGAGTTTGTTTACTCTTAACAATTAACAAAAATACATCAGTGCCTAATATTAGGAATATATAAATGCATAATATGACATATAAGTATACATACAGTACAGGCCAAAAGTTTGGCCACACCTTCTCATTCAATGCGTTTCCTTTATTTTCATGACTATTTACATTGTAGATTCTCACTGAAGGCATCAAAACTATGAATGAACACATGTGGAATTATGTACTTAACAAAAAAGTGTGAAATAACTGAAAACATGTCTTATATTCTAGTTTCTTCAAAGTAGCCACCCTTTGCTCTGATTACTGCTTTGCACACTCTTGGCATTCTCTTGATGAGCTTCAAGAGGTAGTCACCTGAAAAGGTTTTCTAACAGTCTTGAAGGAGTTCCCAGAGATGCTTAGCACTTGTTGCCACTTTTGCCTTCACTCTGCGGTCCAGCTCACCCCAAACCATCTTGATTGGGTTCAGGTCCGGTGACTGTGGAGGCCAGGTCATCTGGCACAGCACTCCATCACTCTCCTTCTTGGTCAAATAGCCCTTACACAGCCTGGAGGTGTGTTTGGGGTCATTGTCCTGTTGAAAAATAAATGATGGTCCAACTAAACGCAAACCGGATGGGATGGCATGTCGCTGCAGGATGCTGTGGTAGCCATGCTGGTTTGAATAAATCCCCAACAGTGTCAAAGCACCCCCACATCATCACACCTCCTCCTCCATGCTTCACGGTGGGAACCAGGCATGTAGAATCCATCCATTCAGCTTCTCTGTGTCGCACAAAGACACGGCGATTGGAACCAAAGATCTCAAATTTGGACTCATCAGACCAAAGCACAGATTTCCACTGGTCTAATGTCCATTCCTTGTGTTTCTTGGCCCAAACAAATCTCTTCTGCTTGTTGCCTCTCCTTAGCAGTGGTTTCCTAGCAGCTATTTGACCATGAATGCCTGATTCGTGCAGTCTCCTCTTAACAGTTGTTCTAGAGATGTGTCTGCTGCTAGAACTCTGTGTGGCATTCATCTGGTCTCTAATCTGAGCTGCTGTTAACTTGCGATTTCTGAGGCTGGTGACTCGGATGAACTTATCCTCAGCAGCAGAGGTGACTCTTGGTCTTCCTTTCCTGGGGCGGTCCTCATGTGAGCCAGTTTCGTTGTAGAGCTTGATGTTTTTTGTGACTGCACTTGGGGACACATTCAAAGTTTTCACAATTTTCCGGACTGACTGACCTTCATTTGTTAAAGTAATGATGGCCACTCGTTTCTCTTTACTTAGCTGATTGGTTCTTGCCATAATATGAATTCTAACAGTTGTCCAATAGGGCTGTCGGCTGTGTATCAACCCCATTAATAAGGGAATAAATTCCACTAATTAACCCTGACAGGGCACACCTGTGAAGTGAAAACCATTTCAGGTGACTACCTCATGAAGCTCATTGAGAGACCACCAAGGGTTTGCAGCGCTATCATAAAAGCAAAGGGTGGCTACTTGTTAAGTAAATAATTCCATATGTGTTCATTCATAGTTTTGATGCTTTCAGTGAGAATCTACAATGTAAATAGTCATGAAAATAAAGGAAACGCATTGAATGAGAAGGTGTGTCCAAACCTTTGGCCTTTACTTATATATATATATATATATATATAAATAAATAAAAGTTTTAAACACAGAACTACTTTTTACAGGAGAATTCCCCATTAATTCCAGCAGAGGGCAGTAAATCAGTGAGCACTGGGGATTTCGACCAATTTTAAACGTAACAGAACAACAGTATAAAAGACCTCGAAGGACCCAAAACAGTTACTTATTTTTAGCCTGCTCATTGAGCTCTTAATAAATCAAAAATACATTTTCCGTGCAGATTAAATAGGTGATGAATCATTGGACATTTGTTTAAAATTTTCTGGAGTTGATCATTCTAATAAGATTAATTTAAAATGTTACATTAGGCTATACATTCTCCTCCCGCTGCTTTAATATCAGGCATTTGTATAGACACATCTCACCAACGGAGGACGACAACATGGCGGCTTCCTTGCGTCTCGGTCGTCAAGGGATTTTATTTGGCCTTAGATTATCTAATTTTAATAAATGTGTATGGGCTACCCATCCATGGCAGGAGCACGTCAGACACTTCTTTCGGTCTCCATGGATCCTCGGTGAGTGTTGACAGTGTAGCTAACGGATAGCTGTATCCTCTTCTGTGCTGTCAGACGCTAACATTTGCTATCGTCGTTTTCTAGTGCCAATAATCTTGTACTTCTGTTACTTCGGTATCGTTTTTCACAACATAACTAATAAACGTGTGGTTAAATGGGCGTACTGGTATGTCGTATTCCTGCCTGAATAACGAGGGTGCTATTTGATCATCAGAGCAAGCGGAGTCCATACAAATGGAAAAACAAATGACATTGTGAAGGGATTAAGTTCCACACGGACTAAAGTTGGTCAAATCAATTATAACTGTTACAAACTTGGACAAAACTCGATCGTGAATTTTCGAGAGGTTTTTGGGTGTTAGGAGCGGAGGGACGTAATTTAACCTCTTCGGAGTCAGATTGCTAGACGTAAAGTGTGTCGGCAAACGTTGTTTGTGTTGGGTTCAAGTAGCTATGTCTGTTGACTAAGCTTTGTTAGCAGCATCGGGCCTTCTTATAATGTGACACAGCTAACGTTACTTGTGCCACAAGTTATTCTACGAGTTAGCCTCGCCGAGATTTTCTCTGACAGACCAGCGTTGTTTACCCATGTGTGGGTCTCCCTGTACGGCATACGTCAGTATGGCGGATTGATGATGATTTGACCATTTGACATGTGTTTTTTTCACTCTTGCAAGAGTGGGCCCAGTTCCTTTTTATTGCAAAAATATATTGATGCACTCAAGTTTTGTAACATCGTCAAATATCCAGCAGATGGCAGCAGTACACAGCATGCCTGGGGACCACACAGGATTTAAACATTTTAATGGAAAGTAGAGATCCACTGATTTCAACTTTCTAGGCAGATTCCGATTTTCTTTGAGTTAGGCCAGCCGATACCGATTTTAGCCGATTCCGATTTTCATTTTTTCTAACCACTTTACTGCACACAAATATTTATTTTCTAGTTTTTCTTTAATAGAACATTTTGCACAGAACATAGAAAACCTTTTGAACAGGTAATGGATCACTATAAAATAGAACTATATAGATTACTCCTGGTGTGGGAAATTCACACACATCTAAAGTGCAATGTTAGAACCATTTCCTTCTTTTCACGTCCAATATCCAACTAAAAAAATGTGATTTTGGTTTTTGGTGTCTACCCTCCACGCCCTTTTTCCCTGCAGGTGTTGCATATTGCAAAGTTGTTATCTTCTGCACACACGCTGAAGAATTTCCAAACAGCTGACATGTTGCAGGTTAATTCACGAGGTTCCCTACATTCACACCGCGAGCGGGTACGCGCGCCACACGGCGGAAAAGTTGAGAGAAAGGAGAAAGAGACCGTGATGTCGCGTCCGTGTGTGCGTGCGTCCTTGAGAACTGTAACTCGTATAACTTATGTTGTCAGTTCATTGTAGCGTTGACCGGCATGAAATCGGCATTTGTCAGACTGACCTGCCGGTTGCCGGTCATGGCCGAGCACGTGAAAACCGGCCAATTCCGGTCACGGGCCGGTCTATCGGTGCATCTCTAATGGAAAGATTGTTATTTGACATAAGGCAAAGGCAGAAAATCCTTCCTAATTTGATTAAAAAAAGTCTTTAACATACTTAAGACCTATAAAGATAGTTCCACATTCAATAGTTAATTCCAGTGATTTTATTTAGATCTTCTGGTGAATATAAAGAAAGCTGTGCATGTGCAAGCATCATTATATCCCTCACTAGTTCTATTTAAACTATTTGAGTCTCATCTAATAAAAAAAAAAAACACCCTTTCACATCTTCCCTTTCCTCTGCCTCATCCGTTTACTTTTTCGGTCTCTTATTCATTGTATCTATATCACTTTTTCTTTGTATAGCCTTACATCATACATGTCTGCATTATGTGAGCAGTTCGCTGAGAATATACAGTATAATACACTAAACAAAGGGGTGTTCCTTTTGAGTTTTGTCCATGTCTGACTGTTCTTTAGCATTGCAGGCTAGTTGTAGTAAAGCAGTGATGCCTCTGGCAGCCTGAAGACTCACTGTCCACCACAGTGCTGTGAGCCAGTTGAACCCTGCCGTTCTGAGTGACTGCAGCTGGTGACAGTGGGGGGGGCTTTTGATGGTCGCTCAAAGGCCTGCAAGAGTACTAGTGCCTCTGCAGCCTCTGGTGCCATGTCAGCGGGAATCACAATTACATAAGTGACCTGCCAGCATTATTTTTGTCATTGTGACACTGTCTCTTTGCGTGCCCTGCTGCCGAATTGAAGATGTTGAAACCCCTGAGGCATCAGCCAAACACTGCTACTTCTGGTTGTGTAACGTGATTTCTTTGGACATTCACATAGCCTGGCAGATGCTGAAAGACCTGGCTGTAGGAAGGTTCTGAATATTATTTTCATGGAAATATGTCTGCTGTAGTTTTAAGCCTGAAGGCCCCTGACGTAAATTGTATTATTCTCTTTCTATCCTGTAGGTGTCAGCCCAGTCAAAGTGCAGATGCCTGCACTCTCCCCAACCATGGAGGAGGGAAACATAGTCAAATGGCTGAAGAAGGAAGGTAAAAAGCATGTGACACATGACACAATGCTTCATTTCCCCAGCTCTCATTACCACATTTCTTCTGCTTTACTTCTTCTAACTAACCTACTAAATCTACTGTTTAGCAGGTTAGTCTTAACGATATGTAATTCTCACAGTAACACCCTCTGCATCTGTGCTCATCAGATTAAAAAAACTCAGTATTTCTTTTTCCCTCAATGATGGACCAACGTTGGCACTAATCATTTACTCGAGGCTGTCACATTGCTCTGTAAGGCAGAGGACTGAGCACTGGAAACACCTGAGGGCATTTGGTGGCTAATTCGCTCAAGGAAACACGGCAGTCACTATTCATCACAGCTTAGCAACTCTGCTCAGCCAGGCGCCTCAGCCACACTCTCATTTATCAGGCGGCAGCATACTGAATTCTGATTGGCTGCTCTGATGTGTTGCCATGTGCTCCTGTGACTTGGGGTGAGCTATGTACATGTGTGTGGAAGTGAGGAAGGGAAAGACAAATTCTCAGTGACAAGAAAAACACATCCGGGATGCTACTTTTCTACCATCGACCATAGAGTTTTTAAAGAGCGCTTTCAAAAAGCACGTATTTTATATCGGGGTAATGTGATTAATTGTTCTCCAATGGAATCTTGTTTTGAAGGCTCCCTGAATTAGAATTTAACATAACCATCTCCCTGGAATGCCAAAAAAAGCTGGGGTTTTTTTCCACATAGTTGCCCACAACTATTTTGTTACTATTGTACCATTATGTATGAATATACTGTAACACAGCCTCGACCTGCATACCTGTGTAGTCTAAATATCTTTTTGTTGTTGTTATGTTGGCGTTCTGGTTGAGCAGAGGTGAAAAATCTTAAGGTCACCTGTTTAATCTTTAATATCGCACATCACACTTAACCCCCGGGGTCATACGGTGTTAATGCCCCGTACAAATCCAATTTTGAATTCTCCACTCCTGCTTGCTCTCTGGGGCTTCCAGCATCAATACTCCCTCTCCTCTTTCAACGTTCCCCTCACCCATCCCATCTACTCTTCCCTTCACCCACCCTGTTCCTCCTTTTCCCTTCCCAAGCATCTCTTTCCCTTTAAAAAAAAAAAAAAAAAGAAAATATCCCACAAACTCTCGTTTTCAATATTGATTCTATACATTTTTGCCTTTGTCATCATAGCACTGTCTTCCTTGATTTTCCTACTAGTAGCTCCATACCCTTGTTACAGCTTTTTTTTCTGCCAGAAGATAGACATGTGACCATATGTCAGATCTGAATAACCCTTGACCTTAATCTTATACACCTTGCCTCCTCCTCGCTTCTTAACGCGTGGACATATGTCACAAAGACGATTCAATCATACCATACCTAGTACTCATGAAATAGATTGACTGCAAGTGCTTAAGGCTCGAAATTGCTTGGGGGGGGGCTATAATGTAACCAAAATATTCTTTACCTTCACCATTAACCTATTAATTTCTAACGAGCATTTCCGACTGAACTGTACAACTGACGATAGCTTTTCTTCTACTCTCCTTTTTGTCCAAGGAGAAAAATAAGGTCCATTATTCCATTGGAAGCGCCATTTGAATTGTTGCACAAAACAGGTGTAGCACAAAATGGATCTATGAGCATGGAAGAACTGAACCAGTGGCTCCTAATTGCCATCTTCTTTCATTTCTAAGCAAATGCTAATATATTCCAGCTCTCTCATGCGGTGGACCAGCGGGAATCTACTGGGATTCTAAGGATAGGCAAAGATCTCGCTTTCTTTCAGACACGCTGTGTTTCCGTATCTCACATTCTTTCCCATGAAACATTGATTAGGCTCTTCATTTGATATGTAGGCCAAAGCCCGAGCAGATATTTTCCCACATAACCTTTTTGTCCCTTCAATGGAATGCTTTCATTTGTATGATAACTAATTTGTTCTCTGTGTGTTTGCAAAGCCCCAGCGAAAGAGCCTTTGTTTTTAACATGCTGCTGATGATTATGATTCACGCATTTGCAATCGTGGCAGCTAAAATGAGTCATTTGCATTTTAACTAAGGTCAGAGGCCCCTTTTTTATAATTAAGGGATTGTTTTGGGAATGAGTTGCTTAAAATGCCAAACAAAAGTTCATATTTAAGATGTATTCCTGGATGTTTCTTTACTTTTGCAGGTGAGGCTGTGGCAGCCGGTGATGCCCTTTGTGAGATTGAGACTGACAAGGCTGTTGTTACCCTGGAATCTAATGACGACGGTATCATGGCAAAGATATTGGTGAGTGAGCCAAAACACAGATACACCTCTCCAAGAGATTATTAGATACCGGAATAAAGGTATACTTAACTATGAAAGTAGAGGTTTGATAAAGTATTGAAATGCTGTGCGTTTCAGTGTGTGTTAGCACCAGGATTTGAAATTGGGCCTCTTAGGAAAGCTTTTTTTGCACACCTCTTTTGTCGGGCAGGTGCGTAGGATATGATCAAAAGTAGCAGATCAAAAAGTTTAGAGAAAATCCTGCACACTGACCATTAAGCAATGGTCCATTATGCAGAAGAAAAATACAACATTGTATTTTTCTTCTAAATAAGTTATTGCTTGAGTAATGGTCAGTGTGTGGGATTTTCTCTAACAATAAAGTGTGTTCCACGGTATTCTGTTATTATACCTTCAAACAATGTAAAGTCAGCAATGTGCAGTAGTTTTTGCTATGTTTTTGAAATGACTTTATATTCACATAGAATATAGTCCTGTTAATATTTCTGTGTGAATGTTTCAGGGTTCCCCCGTTGCCTATGCTAATTGGCTACGCTTGTTAAATCTGCTCTCCCTATACAGACGTACAACAACACGCGTTGAAGGGCTGTCTTCGTGAAACCCCGCAACATCGTGCCATTTGTCGGTTGAATTTTTAATAGGCTGCCAAACACAGAGCTATCAGTTTGGGTTTTTTTTTAATCAATACTCCACCACATGTTCGTCCCCTTAAACAGAAAGATGAAGATGTTTTATCTTCAATAGCTTTTTGACTGATCTGTGAGAGATCTGAGGACCGTATGTAAAATGGGAAGGAGGGGGAGATCCCCTGGTAGTTAAAGTAAGATTTAAGTTAACGTTTTCTTATAGCTTCCCCGTTTTAAAAACGGAGGGATGGCAGTGAGGTATTGCTCCATGTCACAGAGAGTGACTTAATTAATAACCCAGCGTGTCCCCTTGCCATGTCATTTTGGACATGCTCACATTGCGCCTGTGAGTGGAGCAGGGATTAATTAGCTGATGTGTTTTTTGTGCAATCTTAAAAAAAAAAAAAAAATACACAACCAGTCTGCACCAGCAAATATTATTATGTTATAATTGTTCATGAACAAGACAATCTTTTCTTACATGTGCACTCACAAACATAGGAATGGCTAAATTAATCGGTTAATTACCAGATGATTTTGTCTTCACTTCACTTGCTTCCTTTCTTTCACTTTCCCTTACTCCATCCTTGTGTTTGCCACTGTGGCTATAAGGCAGTTTCCATAGCAACCACCCAATAATTGGAGGTAGGGGCTTTAGAGCTGAATCTGGCAGAGAAAGATGGTCTGCATTAGATAAGCCGTGTGTGTGTGTGTGTCTCTCTCTCTCTCTCTCTCTCTCTCTCTCTCTCTCTCTCTCTCTCTCTCTCTCTCTCTCTCTCTCTCTCTCTCATGTACATAATTAATGAAAAAACAGCAGCTAGTGGCAATATTTCAGAGATTTGTGCACCCTAACATTGGCATGGGCAATCTGACATCCACTTTGTCTGAGTGAGTTAGATCTCTGAAGTGTAACAAGGGCTTGCCAAGCACCCAGTCTGTTTCTAATTTAGAGGCTACCATAATTACCTGCCTGTGGCCAAATGCCTGGACAGGCTGCAGTAGGCGTTGAACTCCCTGCACTCCACCGGGGTAATTTATGGGGGTTAAGTACTCCTATGGCCCTTTACCAATTTCCAACCATGGCTCTTAGGGGTGAGAAAACAGGGGATAGATTCTGCTCAAATTGGGATGGGGATGTTGGGGGTAGGAGCAGCAGCACTGTGAACAGAGATTACTGTATCTCATCATACTCTTACAGCGTTGCTCTACCCTGACCCGAGGGCTTCAATCTGACAATCAGCCCTGGGTACAATCATTCATAGCCTGTAGGAAATGACACCCAATGTGTTTGCAGATACATACTATACATGCTCACAGCTTCTCTGTGTTCAGATGTGTCTAAAGATGAATGCTACTGAGCTTTAAATGGAGAACACTGTTCTAGAAATGTTTAAAGTGAATTTATTGATAGGTACACCAGAATGTAGATGATTGTGGATGAGTTGGTGATTGAATTAAATGACAGAAAGGATAGATAGATAGATAGATAGATAGATAGATAGATAGATAGATAGATAGATCAATTAAGATATCCAAGACCTTCCACAGTGCTAACCTTTCAGTTTCCCATGTATCATTCCCTTTCCCCTCATCTCTTCATCTCCACACACTTTCATTTAAGGAATCAATTCAAACACCAACAGCTATGTGTCCTCTAAATCAATCCTTTGGGTAAATCACTTTCTAACCGTGGAGCATTCTCTTATTTCCAAATGGGTGAAAGACTGATTTCAGAATTTCAAAATGAGAGTAAATTGCCTGTGGGATGTACGCTGTTGGCTGTTGGCTGAACTGAATTAGGTGCAGTCCATAATTTTCTTCAAGAAATGCTACCAGTACATTGGGGAAAGTGGTTGGGTTTAAGGTGACACATTATAGAGAAAACAGGGAGTGGCGAGCAATAGAAAATATGGAATACATAAAAGGGAAATGGCCTGTGATTAAGGTTCCTTGACAGTTCAAACTCTGAATATTGTGGTTATATGGTTAGAAAGCTTATCAAACATGATGCCCTGAAGGAATAAGTGGATTTGTAAGTTGCAGCTTGAATTTAATTTTTTTTTTTTTATGTGTGAGATTACATTGGGCTGACAGACTGGTAATGCTAAGACAAAGGCTGTGACTGCAATCCTCTTTGTGCCATATCTGTCATGCTATATTGATCAGAGACAGACCATGTCTCACTCCCTCAAAACATATCTCACTCCTTCCCTTTCTGTTTATATGCAACTCTAGGCTAAATCCATCTTCCTTTTACAAATAAACCTACTTAAACATTATACAATCAGGGGTTGATCTGTGCTTGGTCCTACTTGTACCTTCCTCTGTACAATGTTTGACCACGATCTGATGCCTCTGAGACAAGTGACTGTCAAACCTGAAATAATCACGTGTTATGAAATCTACATCACAAGATTTACTGCTACAATAGCAACCATTTTAATGAAGTTTAAAGGAATGTTGATACTTGTTAAGGACAAGGTTATCGTAACTGAGCTGTTTAGACTCTCAGGAGACTTGTATGGCTGTATGATAACAGCAGTTTGGAGTTAAGTAGGTTAAACTTCATAAATGGTCTAGTCTGACTTTGTAATATCATTAGCCTAGCTAACGGGCTCTGGAGAGGACCCTTAAGAGCCCTATTTGAGATCGGTTAGACTTTTCACAGTGAGAATGATGCCGTAGGAAAGGCTGAACGACCTAGCAGTCTTTCTTCACAGTCGTGGGCCCATTTGCCTAATTCAGAAGTGGTCATCCATCCATGTAAATCAATGTCAATTTAATTACAAAATAAAATAATGTTGCTGGTTGCAAAATGGTAGAGAATGCCCAATTTACTTTTTGTGTTTTTTAATGTACAGGATAATAATTTATACTCCTACATAATATTTGTGTGATTTTTATTTTTAGCACAACACACATAACATACAATTTGCAACATGGACATACCCCCCCTGCTCTTCAGCCACCCACCCAGACAAAACTCAAGAAAAGATGACACAGGAACTACTACAATGTTCAAGACCATACAACAAAATAATAACAGACCGTAAACTATAGACCAAATAAACATACTGTATGTATAAATTCCAACACCGTAAGCCCCACATCACTCCCCAGCACAAAGCTTCTTAGGAGCCCTTCAGAAGTAACTTCCCCATTTTCCCGTGTAGACTCATACATAATATAATTATGAATTATTATAATCTGTAAACTGTATCTGGCCCAAAGTGTGTGGTTTAGTGTTATTCATTGCTCCCTTTGATCGCAAAAACTGTTTTAGAGATGTTCAATGCTCTAGGCTGTAAAGATGAAATATTTCTTCCAGCTAACAGAAATAAAATGGGATTTTACCAGTTGCTTTTTAGGCAGCGCCTCTTTGGCCGTAAAGTGAAACCACACACTTTTGAACCATGAGATGTGAGCATAATTTACAAGTACTCACCATAGGCTTCAGTGTGTTCTAGAACCATTTGATGGCAGTGTTGAGCCCCACACCAGTATTGTGTGTGTGTGTGTGTGTGTGTGTGTGTGTGTGTGTGTGTGTGTGTGTGTGTGTGTGTGTGTGTGTGTGTGTGTGTGTGTGTGTGTGTGTGTGTGTGTGTGTGTGTGTGTGTGTGTGTGTGTGTGTGTGTGTGTGTGTGTGTGTGTGTGTGTGTGTGTGTGTGTGTGTGTGTGTGTGTGTGTCTCTAAAGAGGTGGGCCTTGTTGTCATGGTTATCACAACTTCCACTTTTGTGAGAAATGCACTTCCTTGCAGGCACTATTATTGCACTTCTTGGGAACCGTTATCTTATGTTGCTCAACTACACATTCTGTCAGTAAGGCTGAGTGGTCTTCAACATGATATGCCTTACAAATTGCAGTTCCATGTTTTCTGATAGGCATTTATCCAATCAGTATTAGTACTATTACAATAAGGGTAGGATAAATATTTAATAACATTTCCCTCAGGGTCAACCAACAGAAATACATTCTCAGCCTGAGAGGTGGGGGGGTGGAGCTATGAATGAAGAATCAGCTGCAAAACATTAAATTCACACAACTAACTAGTAATTGTATAGTGCCCCATTCTATTAGGCCATTAGTCACTCTATACTTGCACATGTGTTTTCCTCCTAACAAACAATGTGCAAGTCTATTTGGGTGGGTTGTAATAATAAATTCTGTATAATGTTGTATTTGTGTTTTCTTATTTTGGCCAAATTTTGTGGCACCAGAACTATGATACATTCTCTTAGGAGTATTCTCTATACTGTGTGTGTGTGTGTGTGTGTGTGTGTGTGTGTGTGTGTGTGTGTGTGTGTGTGTGTGTGTGTGTGTGTGTGTGTGTGTGTGTGTGTGTGTGTGTGTGTGTGTGTGTGTGTGTGTGTGTGTGTGTGTGTGTGTGTGTGTGTGTGTGTGTGTGTGTGTGTGTGTGTGTGATAGATATACTGCAATGAATAAATGTAGTATATTATGCATCCTGTCTTTTTAGTCAGAGCCTATGTTTTCCTCTTCAGTTACACACAGATATATTGGTGGTTGTCGTAACAACGTATCACATATCTCAGCATTGCTTGTCTCACTATACCACAGCTTTTGTGGGAAGTATATTGCATCTCTAGTCTCTACCATGTGAAAAAATCCCTTTGGGACTAAAGTTAAGGGGATCTCTTACGTTTACCCTCATCCATCACCTCCCATTGCAGTTCTGTATTAATCACACATCAGATCTATTGTTTAAGATTATTACTTTATCTGAAAGTTTTGTTTCACAACCTGGGGCGAAGTCTTTTAGTGTTGCCCAGTATATTGTACTTTAGGTTAGTATAGCTTTGTGCTGCTCACCACCATCGCTTAGTTTGTAAATATGAGCTCTCCACTGTACAGAAAAGTCCAATGGGACAAGAAGGTATGCCTTTCAAAAATATTTATTTTTTAGAATTTGTGAAATCGACTAGATATGTGTTCTATTTTAGTACTCCAGTACAACTTTATGTTATTTGCAGTGATACTTACTGGCTCAATCTGCAAGTTGATTTGCAGATTCAGCTTTGGTGCAGGATAATTAGGTCTACATTGAACTAAAGTAGCCCAGAATAAGCATGGAAGTGCAGCTCTTTCTACCAGTGAGCACAGGTGTTCATACATCCTTTCCACTTAGGTGGATATGATTATTGGAAGGCTGCTGATTTTCTTTTTTTTTTAATTTTCTTTTTTTTTTGCTTTTGATTTTGCAAGCCTGCTAGAGGGAGGGGATTGGGGTGGAGTATGTTAATAACTGTTGATTTACTAATGGCGCTTTTAATAGAAACATTTTATTGTAAAATCATACCGTTTTTTTATGTATTTTTGGTCAATTGTTAGAAATTGCAGGTTTTAATCTCTTGGCGGATCAGTGGTGGTGTTGGGTGATTGAATATAAACAGCTCAGTCAGGGTCTGATATATCTTTGCTATTTTGGCCAATCCTTGGCTGCTCACTAAGTGGATACCTTTTTGAAAAGAGATGAAGTGCGGCAGCCAACGCCTGTGAATTGTGCCTGGCCTTTCATTAAAGCTGATCAATATTGATTGAGGAACAACACCTTGCACACAGCTTGGGGAGAGTAGCGTAGAGCTTGCATTCGATTTGGATTACTCCGAAACAAGATAGTGAATCAATAGTTGGCCACTTTGAAAAGCATGGAAACGCATCCACTGCACTTCAAGAACCTATTCCAGCACAGCTGGGTTTTTGTATGATTTGTCAAGTTAAGAGGGGAGAAAATTGCACAATAGAAATTGATGTGAATGAGAATAATAATGGCTGTCAAAATTAGAGATGGTCCAATACCATTTTTTTGCTTCCCGATTCCGATACCTGAACTTGCGTATCGGCCGATACAGAGTACAGATCCGATACCAGTGTGTCATATATTTTATGTTTTAACAACTGTATACTACTATCCCTGTATGGATGTGATATGATTTCTATCTTTGTTGACTGTCTGGCTCAGGTTAAACTCTTTGTAAAAGAACAAACAATGAATGCCACAGAACTTTCTTTTATTCTCCAGTTTGACAGTCCGTTATAACGGAAAAAGAACATAAATAAAATAATTTAACGTAGATTTTCTCTAGGGCTTTATTACGTGGTATTGGATCAGTGCATAAACTCCAGTACTTCCCGATACCAGTGTTTTAGGCAGTACCATCTCTAGTCAAAATTTGTATCTGTTCAATGACCACCGGTCAACTGATTAACTGTATTACTTTCCTTTCGTCTTTTTTTTAATCAGTGTTGGGAGTAACGCGTTTCAAAGGTAACGCAATTACAGTAATTTATTCCTTTTTGCTGTAACGCAGTAATATAACGCATTACTAATTAAATTTCGGTAATATTATACCCGTTACAATCTCAGTAACGCGAGTTGCAATGCATTTTAACGCACCATTTTTTAAGACTTTCCCAACACCGCGAAACATTTGTTCACAGGAAGAAAAAAAAAGCCATGAGTATTATTTCATAACATCTGTGTCCCAACAGGGGGCGGTACGTCAGCACGGACACCAGTCAGTCCGAGCCGCTCACAGATCTAAACATGTCGGGAATTAATGTTTAGGCTTGCTACACTCAATATCATTGCAGTTTATCAGCCGTGGAGAGTAACTCTGCCTGTAGTAGAATGGCTTCGAATGACGACCAAACACGCTTGTCTTTTACTGTGACCATTTACTGTTCAATATGTTGCAGTTTTACAAACAAGAAAGTGAGCAACTTAGCTTGATGGACATGTTTGCATCTAGGGTCTCACGCTTTTTATATATATATATATATATATATGTATGTATGTATGTGTATGTGTATGTGTATGTGTGTGTATATATATATATATGTGTGTGTGTGTGTATATATATATGTGTGTGTATATGTATATATATATGTGTGTATATGTATATACAGTGCCTTGCGAAAGTATTCGGCCCCCTTGAACTTTTCGACCTTTTGCCACATTTCAGGCCTCAAACATAAAGATATAAAACTGTAATTTTTTGTGAAGAATCAACAACAAGTGGGACACAATCATGAAGTGGAACGAAATTTATTGGATATTTCAAACCTTTTAAACAAATAAAAAACTGAAAAATTGGGTGTGCAAAATTATTCAGCCCCCTTCAGTTAATACTTTGTAGGCGCCACCTTTGCTGCGATTACAGCTGTAAGTCGCTTTGGGGTATGTCTCTATCAGTTTTGCACATCGAGAGACTGACATTTTTGCCCATTCCTCCTTGCAAAACAGCTCGAGCTCAGTGAGGTTGGATGGAGAGCGTTTGTGAACAGCAGTTTTCAGTTCTTTCCACAGATTCTCGATTGATTCAGGTCTGGACTTTGACTTGGCCATTCTAACACCTGGATATGTTTATTTGTGAACCATTCCATTGTAGATTTTGCTTTATGTTTTGGATCATTGTCTTGTTGGAAGACAAATCTCCGTCCCAGTCTCAGGTCTTTTGCAGACTCCATCAGGTTTTCTTCCAGAATGGTCCTGTATTTGGCTCCATCCATCTTCCCATCAATTTTAACCATCTTCCCTGTCCCTGCTGAAGAAAAGCAGGCCCAAACCATGATGCTGCCACCACCATGTTTGACAGTGGGGATGGTGTGTTCAGGGTGATGAGCTGTGTTGCTTTTACGCCAAACATAACGTTTTGCATTGTTGCCAAAAGGTTTGATTTTGGTTTCATCTGACCACAGCACCTTCTTCCACATGTTTGGTGTGTCTCCCAGGTGGCTTGTGGCAAACTTTAAACGACACTTTTATGGATATCTTTAAGAAATGGCTTTCTTCTTGCCACTCTTCCATAAAGGCCAGATTTGTGCAGTATAACGACTGATTGTTGTCCTATGGACAGAGTCTCCCACCTCAGCTGTCGATCTCTGCAGTTCATCCAGAGTGATCATGGGCCTCTTGGCTGCATCTCTGATCAGTCTTCTCATTGTATGAGCTGAAAGTTTAGAGGGACGGCCGGGTCTTCGTAGATTTGTAGTGGTCTGATAATCCTTCCATTTCAATATTATCCACACAGTGCTCCTTGGGATGTTTAAAGCTTGGGAAATCTTTTGTATCCAACCAGCCTTTAAACTTCTCCACAACAGTATCTCGGACCTGCCTGGGTGTGTTCCCTTGTTCTTCATGATGCTCTCACGCTTTACTAACGGACCTCTGAGACTATCACAGAGCAGGTGCATTTACTAAGGAGACTTGATTACACACAGCTGGATTCTATTTATCATCATTAGTCATTTAGGTCAACATTGGATCATTCAGAGATCCTCACTGAACTTCTGAGAGAGTTTGCTGCACTGAAAGTAAAGGGGCTGAATACTTTTGTACCCACCACTTTTTCAGTTTTTATTTGTTAAAAAGTTTGAAATAGCCAATGAATTTCTGTTCCACTCCATAATTGGGACCCACTTGTTGTTGATTCCTTCCTCAAAAAATTACAGTTTTATACTCTTTATGTTTGAGGCCTGAAATGTGGCAAAAAGGTCGAAACGTTCACAAATAACACTGCAAAAAACATATATATGTGTGTATATGTATATATATATATGTGTGTATATGTGTATATATATATGTGTGTATATGTGTATATATATAATGTGTGATATGTGTAATATATATATGTGTATAGAGTGTAGAAAATATAAAAAAATATATATATATATATATATATATATATATAGAGAGAGAGAGAGAGACAGAAGAGAGAGAGAGAGAAGAGGAGAGAGAGAGAGAGAGAAAGGATGTAGAGAGGAAAGAGAGATAGAGAGAGAAAAAGAAAAAAAAAAATATATGAAAGGTATGGAGAGAAGAGGAGAGAGAGATAGAGAGAGAGGAGAGAGAAGAGAGTAGAAGAGAAGAGAGAGAAGAGAGTATGAGAGAGAGGAGAAGGAAAAGTGAGAAAAAAAAAAAAAAGAGAGGAGAGAGAGAGAGAGTAGAGAAAGAAGAGAGGAGAGAGAGAGAGAAGAGAGAGAGGAGAAGGTGGTGCAGCTGCATAACCAACTTCCGTTTAGGATACTTTAAAATAAAAGCACTTCCTGTGACGGTTCGCAGTAAAACTAAATTACTGTTAAATAAGGTTGTGTACCTTTTCACATATCGGCTGTAAATCAAGTACTGTAAATAATGTAAATGGTGAGTTTTAATCACACTACAATTGACAGTTTCCTTTTAGATTGTTTTAAACTAAACAACATGAATTTCTTATTCAAAGTGCTTTAAACAAACATTTTACAACATTGCTGTACTTTGAGTATTTGAGAAATTGAGTATTTTCATTTTCTCCTACTTGCCTATTGTACGTTTTACTTATCTATTTTTATAGCTTTAGTTACTTTGCATATCCATATTAATTATACAAAATATTATGAATAATCTATGATTTATTAAAGTGGATAAAGAGGAGACTTTATTGATCCGGTGGTGAAATTCACAAGCTAGCTGCCAAGTCAAACTTCTGCTGTTATTTTGGCGAAAGTAACTCAAAAGTAATGCAAAAGTAGTGTAACGCATTACAATTCAGAGACAGTAATATTGTAATATAACTAATTACTCTCAAATTACAGTAACTAGTAATCTATAATGTATTACATTTTGGAAGTAACTTGCCCAACACTGTTTTTAATTATTTGCTTCAAAACCATACAACAAAGACTTTTCCTTTTATTCCTCTAAACTCAGTTGCACGTATGGGGTGCCTAAACCAGTGCTAATGTTCTTACTGTATAAGTACCTCTCACCCTCTTTGCAGATGGAGGAGGGAAGTCGCAATGTGCGCCTGGGCACTCTCATTGCCCTCATGGTGGAGGAAGGGCAGGACTGGAAGCAGGTTGAGATTCCCGCTCCAGATGCTGCTGCTCCACCTGCTACAGATGCAGCCGCTGCCCCAGTTGTTCCCCCTGCCGCAGCCTTTCCAGCTACTCCACCAAAACCAGCCACGTCAGGACCGTGAGTGTCGCCTCCTTCCTTTTTAAATCACACGCTGTATAGGTAAATCAAATGAATAAAACCTCTGCAGTCAATACAGGTCCGTACACTCACTTTCTTGCCCAATGTGGCCATAGTGGAGGGTCACATCTTTTTGGCAGCGGTGTTCGTGGAAATTTAAACCTACAATTTAGCCATTTTAACAGGATTTTGATTTGTATGCTGTTTCAGCCCCAACACCGATAATGTTACCACACATAAAGCTTGAGCTTGTTTAAATTTCAAGCTTGTTGCTAAAGTACCCACCGTTAGAGTCTGCATGTTGTTCTAGTGTTGTTAAAACATCTGATTTGCACATTAGCTAATACTAGTGACTAGTGCAATGTGAGCATTTACATCAGGTCATGCTAGTTGGAATAAGTGACGAGAGCTGACAGCATTTCCAACATCTATTCTGATGTTTTCTGATATATGTTTTGTTTTGGTTGTTGTTGTGTAGATATTGTGTAGATATGAGGCTCGTTCGAGATGAACTGCGCCTCGCCTGTAAAGTAGACGAGAGCAGGCGGCAGCAGCAGGGGGCGGTGACAAAAGTCCGCTCTCAAGTCGGACAGTTTTCCAGCTGACTCCAGCAGCCTTCAGGCTGAACAGGAAGTGACAGAAACACGGTGGTCCGATTCCGATTTAATAAAATGTTATCAGACCCCTATATCAGCTCCTACACAGTCTCCAGTTGTTTTTATTATGACAAAGTAGCTGTCAAAATTCTCTACATGCGATCTGTTGCTGATTTTAATAAACAACAGACTGTAGATGATCCGTAATCTGAACAGATTTAGTCTCTCTGACTTTTAAACACAACTATCAGCCACACAACATGTGTTCTGTACAGAATAAGCTTTTAAATCAGACAAATCACAGTTAAAATCCCTCCGATTGAAAATCAATAAAAAGTTTATATAAAACGTCATCCTGTTGAGTCGATTCTGAACCAATCAGCTGTTTGATCAGCTGAGAGGCCGCGTTTCCCAGCATGCCCTGGGTCCACCTGCGTCTCGCCTTGCTCTTGCAGTTGGTGAAAAGCAACTGCGCTACCTGCGTCTCAGAACTGCGGCCGCCTTGGTCTCGTGAGATTATCGTTGCCCACGTGTGCATGACGTCAGAGCAAGTCGGGATCAAGTCGGACACAAATCTAACCGGCATGCATTGGGCGCCGATCACCGGTGATCGATTCTGCGCAGATCTGGCTCATCTCGAACGAGCCTAATATCAATGGACGTGTTGTCCCTGTGACCACCGTCATTTCACAGGCTGTGTGTCATTGAGTTGAATGATGTAACTGCAAAGCCAAGAAAAGACTAGTATAGGTAGATAACGGGGCTAAAAATACATGAAATAAGATATATAAAATGAGATGCTCGTGCTTATCCAGGCTTATTTCAGGTATTATTTCCTTTTAATGGAGCCTCTCAGCATCAGCTTTTCACACATTTGTACTTGTTTAACTGGTATGACAATAAACCTCTTGAATCTACAGTATCTACCACCATCTAACACCCTGAATTCCAAAATGTGTAAGATCCTACCCACTCCGGTTTACACAATAAATACTCCTGTAGAAAGCAAAAGAGCTGGCACAGAAGAACAGGCCCCATTTGGTATGCAAACATTTTACTCTGAGCCCGTCCACATTTTCAGATTTGCACTTTTGCTGCATCGGCTTGACCAGCGTGAAAGATGAAAGGTGGATGTGTTGTATAGCAAGCATGATTATCGGGCAATAGATACAGGAATGGGCTTTATTAAAGACAGGTCAAGTAGATGGTATGTGAGCTAAGCAAGTCCTTTATCATGTTCTATGAATTTTAGAATTTTTAAGTATGCCTGTTTTGTATATAAGGCTATACATCGTTGTGCCCCTCCCCCACTGAATGACTTCTTTCAAAGAATTGAGACTGGTGGTAGTACAAGGGCCTCCACCAAGGGGGACTGTGTAATACCTTTTTAGGTGCACCACATTTGGACAAACTGTTTTGTCAGTAAAGGGAAATGAATATTGGAATAGTCTGCCCCCCCGCAATAAGGGACTGTCCCACATACATCAGTTTTAAAACTCATTTAAAATTCTGTCTTCTAGAAAACCAAAGCTGCACTCACTTTTAACTGCCTCACACATTTCACTATGTGTGACAATCACATGTTCTGTTGTATTTTGTCTTGCCTCTCAGACTATGAGGGTGTTGCATGCTTGCTACTGTTTTTATGTTTTTGTTTTTTGTTTTTTTTTAATGTATTTGCCTAGGGACAAAAGATGAAAATTAGCTATGGTGCTAACTCTAGCATATTTACACTGTGTACTTGTGATGTCCATTAATATGCACTGTCCCTATCTAAATAAACAATAAAAAAAACAATCAGTGCTATCCTAAAGAGTGTCTGAAATACTTTAACATTTTGCTGGCCCAGGAGGTTTCTGAAGTACCCTTATGTCTGTTTTGATGTATAAATAAAACCAAAATAATTCATGTTGGGCCTTAAAAGCAAAAGTACAAAGTTTAAAACTTGAACTATTGTAAAATTGTGCCTTACTCTCTTTCTTCCCTGCCAGGTTACGTCTTAGTCCAGCAGCAAGACATATCCTGGACACCCATGGTATAGACCCAAAATTGGCCACACCCACTGGACCAAGAGGACTTATCACCAAGGAGTGAGTATAGGTCTAAGGACTGTGGAGGCCTCCTTAATGCAATCCAGTACGATACAGAACCTCTCTGCTTACTTAACAAACAAGAAGACATCAGTTTTATTGGGCCCAGTCTGAGATTATACAAAACAGAACTATTTGACTTGTTCATGATGGAAAGTTGGTTTTCTCATAGAAGCTGTAATGATTTATAAAATCATTACAATGAACTATACAATCATTACAGCCTATTAAGGGCTTCTAATATGACCTTTTTACATATTACTTTCTGTTTTTGGTCGGGGGGTTGCTTTATTTGTTTACACAAGTGATGTGTCAGCAGTAGGTGCTTGTTTAGCATAGTTATAGGCCCAAGGGCACAGATTGGAGGGGCTGCCTTTAGGCCACTGTAACACTGAAGTATCTCCTGAGGGGAAAAAGATGTCAGTCAAAGCAAGGCAGGTTATAGCTGCAGTGTGAACTACATAAGTGAAAAATGTGACCAAGAGGTGGTAAAGATGTTAGGTACTTTTAATCCTGTTGTATGGGGATTTCACACTACAGAAAGCTATGAACACGCACGCACGCACACACACACACACAGCTCTAATGGTTACCTGCTTTCAGGGCTAGGATTGAATGCTCTTGTTTCCCCTGCTGGTGAATCTCATTAAGTAACTGTGGTCGCCATAGCAACCCAGTCTCCAGGACCCACTGGTGACCATAGTAACGCAGACCATAGGTTTTCTGAGATTTGTGTCTTAGACAGTAATAGAGAAATATATATGAAGCTTCATAACCAAACACAGTAAAGAATGATAACTCACAGAAATTGAGCGAAGCCTTAATGCATACCTTGTTGTAAATATAGCAAAATAGGTTAATTTAAAGCTGGATTTATAGTTAAAGCACTACAAGTCATAGGTTTACAAGCACCTGTCTTATAAATACCAATAACAAGTGTGTTAACAGCTGAGAAAGGGCGTCCCCTATCACATGCCTCCTTATTTAGCCAGTTTAGAATAGTGCTTTTGTTAATTGTTTTTTTCGGTTTGTTTGTTTTTGTCTCTTGTTCCTTTTTAGTAATAATTAATTGTCTAGGTTAATGAACACGGGCATATCGTGTGCTGCCCGATTGTTTAATTAATAATGCAGTGTAATTATATCCCAATGATTTGATTTGGCATGCTTGCTCAATTACCTCTCTTTGAACCATTTTGTAGGACTCAAGATTTGGAGTCTCACCAATTAACTTACTGACACCTAGACTACCTAATTAGCTGCAGGACTCTGGACGCCAAGTGGTTTAACAAAAATGAATGCACATTCTTCCTAAAGAGACCTTTTCTGAAATGAATGATGTGCCACAGACAAAAACCAGTATAAAGAGCTTCACGTTTAAGGCACTATCTAGCTTGGGAATGAAAGGGGTATTATTTCTTTTTTCAAGTAACTTTACCATTTGGAAAAACATTGTGCATTTGAGGGTGTTGAATATATAACTTCAGGAATGGAAACTGATGAATAACATGTTTATTAGTTGGGAAAACATCCGTATAAATCCATAATATGTACTGTATTGATGTCACCAATTACAAAAAGGAAACATCCTTTAGAATGTTCCCTTAATATTTGGCACATATTAATTAGCCAATTGATGCCAACATTTGTGATGTAGTCTTTTCATTTTAGCTAGGGATGCACCAAATCCAGATTTTTGGGGTTCGGCCGAATACCGAATCCACTTGTCAAGATTCTGCCGAATCCGAATACTGAATCCTACTCCCGTCGTCAGTCCATTAACACAGTAAACACATTAATGAAGTAAACAACGTCCACAGCCTCTAAAATAGTTAAATGTAACAACTTAATGTTGAATTCACACGCTCTTTTCACATCGTCGGAAAGCACATCACTATCACCAGATGAGTGACAATATTGTTTGGCAAATTTTCGCTAACCAGTGTATGATGAAGGCACGTTGGGTGATTGAAATTGGAAAGCTAACGAGCAGCAGCCGGCCGTTCGGTCGCTCCGCACATTTACCGAGAGAACAGCTGACAGCCCGCGAGAGACACAGTCTGGTTAACACAAGTTTTTAGCTGTGACTGTCCTTCCTTTGCCGTACCTAGGGTTGCTGCGTTTTGGCTGCAGTTTGTGGATTCCTTCATGCGCGGCTCGTATTCTTTCGGATGTTTCATGCGCAGGTGTTTTGGCAGCATATTGTGTATTGTTTAGGGTCCTTGCCGGCGCGGGACAGGTCGGCATTGCGGGTTGGGCGTGTGGCTCGGCTTGGGTTGCCTTCTTTTGGCTGGGGGTGCTGCCGGGCAGCGCTTTTTCTGCTCGCGAGTTCCATTTTCACTTTCTCACAGCCTACTGCATTGAACGGTCCACCTACGTAAACACCTTCTCATAATCAACGGCGGCGTCATTACGTCGACCAGCGTAGCGCACATAGTGCAAGTGTAGGGTTCGGTTTGGTGGAAAAAAATTCTAAGTTTCAGCAGCAACCGAACCCCGTCAAAAAAGCCCAATATTCGGCCAAATCCTGGATTCGGTGCATCCCTAAATGTGCCAAAATAGCTGAACCTCTAGGCTATAGCTTAGGTATGTTTTGAGACAGAAGAATTCTGTTCTTCCAAGGGCCCTATCTTGCACCCAGCGCAATTGACTTTGTACACCGATGCATGTATCATTCCTATTTTGCACCTGACGTACAACAGACTTTTCCCTCCACAGTCACACCCCGGGGGCGGTTCAGCAAAAAGAGGAGGCGTGTTCCGGCTTAAACGTTCCCTGGTGCTATTTTGCAGTTTCAGAAAACAATTCCGCCACAGACCAGGAAAAACCTGGTCTAAAGTCAGTGGCGCGTTATTCAGATGATATTTTAGGGGCGCATGCTTGGCCGTAATGTAGAGTGTGCACACCGCGCATACACTTTGCTTCTTTCATCTCACAGACCCAGCAGTTCCCATTTTTGCAAACCATACATAAATACAAGGAAAAATATGACCTTGTTTTACACAACATTTCCATGAATCATGGATGTGTTGATGACATAAATGAGGAAATATTAGAGGACTTAAGGAGATGTGATGTTGAACTGCATGTGCCGATGCCACCCAAACGCGCAGCGCAGCAGCAGTACGGGAGAGGAGAGACAGAAGAGCTGCATTGTCTATAGTGAGGTAATCCCAGTCTAATGTTAGAATACATTGCAAAAATATCACCATTCAGAAAAATCAAAAGCAAACGTCGGTCTCCTCGGCTGTGAACCGCTCCTTGCGTGCGCCCGTGCATGTATTAAGAGCGTGCACCTAGCAAATCCGCCATTATAATAGCAGTCCGCCATGGAAGAAGCACGCCTGCTTTTAAAGGGAATGTGAGATAACGCTCTGATTGGTTTATTGCACCTTACGCCCAAACCACACCTATGAGTAATGTAGCTACTTCAGACCAACCCATTTTAGATTTGCTTCGGGCGCAAGAGTCGTTTATCCCGCCGCTATAATAGCAACAGTGCCCGAGATCCGCCCACAAAGCTACTTGCGTTTGGCGTTTGATACTTGCGTTTCAGGTCATTAAAATAGGGCCCCAAATCTCCTTGGAGAGAATAGTTTCACATTGGGTTAGCTCCTCCAAGAGAGGGCAGAATAGACCCAATTTCCCTTCCTTTGTCCTTTTTGGTTCATCAGATAAGACTGAAACCAGGATACCCCTCCCATTCCACCCTCGGCTCTAGTGAGGCCCCTCTATAGTGGGCATGAATAACAAGAGGTCACGCAACCCAGGGATGAGATCATAGCATGTTACATAATCCCCAGCGAGGTTTAAAAACAGATTGGGTACAAAGAAACACATTTCTATTACTACTTTTTTTTCCCCCTCTTTTAGTGTTAACTAAGAGGCAAGGCGAGCACAGTGGTGGGTAAAGGTTTCAATGATATTTATCGCACCATGCCCAGGCTCTTCTGATTTCACGTATTAAGCATGACTTTAAAAACACGATACACATTTTGAAACTTCCAACAAGGAAGCCCATTAACTGCAAGCCATCAACCTCTTATAGCCAGCTTGTGGCCAACAGTATGGGTTACTGTTGGCTACAAGCTGCTGTTTTGGTTGTGCTTTTTAGATTGAAATAACTAAGTCTCGATTAAATGTAAAACGTCAGTAGTTGCATATCAAATTGATGCTTTCTAAGCAACATACTGTATCTAAAATAAATAAATGTTCTTTAGTAGACAAACCGTGATGTCTAATTTTCACTTTCACAAGTTTAAAACTGCGAATGGAAACGCTCACAAAAGAGGGTTAAGTAGCAATGGGGACTGGCTCAAATGAGTAGTTTTGTTCGACCTTGACCAAAACAGGTATTCATTAACAAAGAGAGCTTTTCTGATCAATGACTATCTGGCATGTACAGCACCAGAGCTGTGCTGAAAAAAAAAACTAGATTAAAAAACATGTAAGTTATAGGTAAAACCCAATGTAACAGTATTGACTTATACCTAATGCTGTTTAGAAAGGACTGTAGAAAAGAATTTTACTGCCTTGTAGTTGCATGACAAAGTCAGTCATATTATCGTGTTGTTGCTTGTGAAGTCTTGCAAAATTACATCAAAGCAACGCTTTGACTGCGAAACTAACTGCCAATTTCTGCAATGGTAGAGTGATGATTTGGACCCATTCTTATACATTTTTTTTGCTATGCAAATGTGTTGAAGGTGAACTTACTGTGTATGTGTGATGGTTCACTAGGGTTTTAACTAAAGTGTGCATCTTCTCAAATGACCAGTTGGACTACAACATAGTCCTCTTTTACAATGGACTCAATTTCAGCCATAATGGGTTGCTTAAATTGCCCGAAGACCCTTTCTCCTATCTAAGCCTGTCCTAGGTGGCAGTAGAGTTTGTTTGTGTGCCGTTGTGCATGGGAGCACTGCCTCGTTCCCTTTTTAATATTCTACTCAACCTCTGCCAGTCTTTCAGGGGCTTTTTTTTTGCCTTCACTGTCAGTAGGGCTGTAAATGGTCAGTGTGAAAAGCACATGCCAACCAGCTACAAAAATGGTATCTATGGCGTCATCGTCAAGTGTCCACTGTAGGCTGCTGTTGACTTGACTTCCTCTTGAATTTATACGGGATACTCCTAATACATTCTCACTAGCAAATATTGTGGGTTTTGCAAAACTTAGCATTTAGAATCTTTTTTTTTTTTTTTTATGTTGTCCAATCTCATGTGTATAATATTTGCTTGCTCTGTGTTTTTATAAGCATTCAAATTATAAGTCACATATGAACTCTGTGCTGTACTTTCTTTTTCATGTGGTGTAATCATTAGTCAATGTGGTCCTCTCAGGTTAGCTGGGGGATTTCCAAGTTGCGTCAGTCTCTCCACAAACAAATACTCCTATCAGGGGGAGAGAGAGGAGAGGAGGAGCTAGTGTGCTAGAGGAAATAAAAAGATACAGCTCAGAGAGGGACATGGAGAAAATAGCTGTGGGGCCCAGACTGTTCCCGGCTACATGTTGAGGTCAGAGGCAGCTGGTCCAGACAAAAGACTGGATGTGTGTGGGTAGGTGGACCCCTGTGCACCGAACTGGAACCAGAGCGCTTCAAGCAGGCGCACCTGATACCTGCCCCTCCCACCTCTTTCAAAGCTTTGACCAAAATTAATTGGTGAAAAAAATAATCCGGGGCTAATCTTTCAGTACAGTGTGATTCCCTTTTTCTTTACCTTTTCTCTTTTCCCTGTCTATCAATAATCAGTGTAGCAGTCTGCAGGATCCTGACCCAAATCATATCGTCACTTCCCCTTCTACCTTCATGAAACAGCAGTGATTTGATGTATTAGAAATATAATGCATGTGGGAAATGTAGCAGTTTGAGAAACGCCCCCTCTCATGTCTAACAGGCCAATCTGATATAATTGATTTAATGAAAGAGTAATGATTCTTAGTAGTAGTATCGACCCTTTGCTTTTTTATTAAGGGAAAAAAATTCCACTAATTAACCCTGACAAGGCACACCTGTGAAGTGAAAACCATTTCAGGTGACTACCTCATGAAGCTCATTGAGAGAACACCAAGGGTTTGCAGAGTTATCAACAAAAGCAAAGGGTGGCTACTTTGAAGAATCTAAAATATAAGACATGTTTTCAGTATACTTTTTTTGTTTTAGTACATAATTCCATATGTGTTCATTCATAGTTTTGATGCCTTCAGTGAGAATCTACAATGTAAATAGTCATGAAAATAAAGAAACACATTGAATGAGAAGGTGTGTCCAAACTTTTGGCCTGTACTGTATGTCACAAAGTGGAGCCAGGCAGCCAGAGTTTTCTTATGTTGTGTATATAGTGTGGTGTTTCGGGTGTTTTATTTTGTATATAGTGTGGTGTTTTGGTTTGCCTGGCACAGAACGGAAGACTCCTCCCAGCGCACCTGAGGCAGATCTCATCAGGAGAGATGCTGGAGGAACGCTGAACGCGCTCCAACACACCGGGAGCGCATTTTGATAATGAATGGCTGAGACACAAGGAGGAAAGAGGAGCAGATAGAGAGCGAAAAAGAAACGTTGGGGACGCTACAGGAGTGCAGGACGGAGCACAGATAGACGGGCAGGACAGCGGAGCCGGAGCCGGAGGACAGCTGTGGATGTTTGGCGGATCGGCGCATTGGCGTTGTGCGAGTGCGATTTGGGCAAAAATAGAAAATCGGATTTCAACCAGTCTATAGAGAAAGGGACTACAGTCTTTACCCTTTTCTGTTTGAGGGAGGGGGGGAAGAGGGCCAGCAGCACGCAACGTCCACTCTGCTTTTCCCGGCGCCAACGCGGATATGCAGCCTACAAGATTTACATTACTGTATTAACAGAATTGTGATGCACAGTACTAGTAAATAAATAGAAGCAGAACTGCAGCAAACTATATTGCACACTAAATATTAAAACGGAGAATATTGCACAGAATGTGAAGTATTGCACTACACTACAGGGTCCAGTTTAATAACAAAGGGTCCATGTGTCAGACACTTTACTATGTTGTGGCCACAAGATAGTATCTTGAGGCCACGAGATAGTCATAATTACATTTTTTTGACAAAGTGGGACCAGGGGGGCTCCGTACAAATGCTTTATTGCAGTTGCAAAATATTTCACAAGAGGCTGGGATGCATTTGTTCCCAAGTGTGAATGAACATGTTAATATCTTGAATATTTAATCTTCTCCGGACATAATATTCTGTGAGCCAGTGCTCTAATGTGTTTAGTTTTGAACCGTGTCAGTTTGCATTGACTACCATAGTGGTTTAGGTATATTTACAGCTTATTGCCCCATTTCACCCCCACCACCCCTCCTCTCCCTCTATCTCATTATGGAAAATAGCAAGTGACCAACTCACAAGTGTAACTCCAGAGTTGCTCCTGTTTACTATGTAACAGTGTATAAAATATGCCAACCTAGACGTACATTAATACCAATCATTAGTGAAGCCTATACACAGGAATTCTTTTTTGATTGGGCAACATCAATGCAGACGTGTCATCAGAAAGTGGGCAGTTATACCGTATTTGGGTTTTGGGTCAGACCTGTCAGATTTTTGTGGAAATGATTGTGCACATTTCATTGCATGACAATATTCAAATGACTATATAAAACAATGCCTGAATATTATTTATACATTTCTACTTTAACAGAGATGCATTAAATCTCTTGAAGACTTCTCCTGCCCCCAAAGCATCCCCAGCCATGGCTGCCCCAGCTGCCCTGAGTCCTGTCCTCACCCCGGCAGCTGCCCCTCCACCCCCAGGCAGCAGACCCAACATACCTCCTCTCTCTGTACCAGGGAAACCAGGAGCACCGGTGAGCACTCCGCACCCAATCTCTCTCTCACAAACACACTTCCTCATCCCGTTGTCTGTTTTGTGCTAGGAAACTAAAAGATGTCATCCGCCACAGACACTTAACATCTTCCAACGTTTGGCTTGTCATTGGGTCATTGATAGTTTTTGGTGTCACAGTCCTGTAGTCATATATTAAATTAATGATAGCTCAATTTCTTTTGGTGTGCCTACCACAAGCATCCAACAAACGGGTCATATCTTTATTTACAAATTCCATTCTTGTCGGGGTTTTTTTTGCACCATATTAAATGTTATCTTCATTAGTGTGTTTGTGCGCTGTAAAATATGACCTATTGATTACATTACATTGTTAACCCCATGCATTTTTGAGTAACTGATGGCAGCTGAGATATGTCTGACTACCCCCCTTTCCTGCATGCATGTCCCTCTCAAAATGCCATTTTCTCCTCATTATTATCATTTATTTACCTCCCACTGCCTCCACTTGTCCTCCTAAGGGCACTTTCACAGAGATCCCAGCCACAAATGTCCGCCGTGTGATTGCTCAAAGACTAACGCAATCGAAGACCACCATCCCCCACGCGTATGCCTCAGTTGACTGCGACATGGCTGCCGTCATGCATCTCCGCAAAGACTTGGCCAAAGGTAAAAACGCACAACTTTGAGGGAGTGTGTACACACAGGCACTGTTTTTTTTACATGCACGTTAGTGTCATGTCCTTAAGTGAATGTCCGACAGTAACATTTGGAAGGATACTTTTCCATGAAGAAGTGGATTTCAGGGTTTTCACATGACTGCTCACTTGACAAAGAGGACAGTCTTTTTTTTCTTTTTTTTTTTTTATTGAAAGAAGCTCTGGTACATGTTGTCTCAGGGTGGTCATGTACCTCTGGTTCAAACCAACATCTCTCTCCCCCTGTGTCTACGAATAACTCGGCACGGTATTCTGAGGGAGAGTTCACATGTTGTAAGGGTTCTGATGAACGTTCAAACAAGGCCAAACCCCTCCAGAGGGCTGAATTCTTACTTTGCACGTGACGTCACAACTACTGGCTGGCGGGCAAGAACATCATTCTATAACGTATTTTTGTTAGAGGAGTGAATTTGCTCAAGAATCAATTTGGTGGCTGAAAGTCTACTGTGAAATTTAACACAGGTGTCAGCAAAAGACTGGTTAAAACAAGACAGATAAGAAGAGGTGTTGCAACAATGTTTACAAATATACATTGTAACGCTGGCTGCACAGATTATGCAGACGCAGACCGCTACGATTGACAGACACACACACACACACACACACACACACACACACACTGTTAAAATCATACGCTGGACGCTTTATTAGTCTTTATACATGGGTTTAGGTAACGATCGGGCTATAATAAGACCACGTCGGTTATGTTATCGCTGACAACCAGGACAATTTCATAGTGGTTGGTGTAAACCGGGATATTTTAGCGTCCCGACACAGCTTTTGTCGGGACTCAGGACTGTCCCGGTCAAACCGGGACGTCTGGTCACCCTACATGATACATAGCCTAGTGTTGGCAGGAGGTTTAAAAAAAAAAAAAAAAACTTATCAAGCTGTCATTCGCCGGCAGGCAGGGTGTTCGTATTCAGATGAAGACTTCATCACATGACAGAAAAGATTACCAAAAGTTAGTGGGTAGCTAGCTAACTAGTAACACTCACCTTTGCTTTGATTATGAAGATATTCCTGTTTTTCACCTCCCATACAGTGTTGTTAACCCATCCACTCTTGGAAAAAAAAGATAGCTATCTGTACTTTTGTAGGCTTTCATTTTTTGTGCGGTGTAAGGTGACAGATTCTCTATAAGATAGATGTAAATATCTCCAAACTCCAAGTCTGGTAGAGACTTTTCCAGCTTCAAAGCAATGAAAACATCAGCGGGTGCTGTGTATGGATCGCAAGTTCCGAGTGACATATGGTCTAAATAGTTGATTGATTGTAGTATTGGAAATCTGCAAGGCTGCAATTCCCGTGGCTGGCCACTGTTCCACTGTATATGTATTGATTGTTTGTCGCCATTCTATCGGCGTTTCTTGCCCGCCAGGTATCCATGGTAATGACGTCACTGCAAAGTATGAATAGTGGAGGAAACATCCATGTCTGACACTGATCATATCTGCTCTTTCTTCAGACCGTACATCACAGTGTAAGGCTGATAAGGCACCCTCAGTTAGTCATACACATAGTTGCTCTAATCTATAATTTGTCACATTTGACTAACTGGGTGTCTAGCTTGAAATGGCTCACACCAGTTCATAAAGCAAATATCCGTAAACAAAAACAAAATTTGGTATAAATGGAAGCTGTTTTCATTGCCAAATCGGGCCAGGGGTGTAACGTGGGTGTGGGGGTGGCAATGGTAGAGACTCTGGAAAAGCATTAAAGGTCTCTGGAGAAATAAAATATGTGTGAAGGCGATGTGAGGTAATGGAAAATAAATTGGTCCATACATACGGTATCAGTAAAGTAGGCACTGTATGGATGGATTGAGAGCTTAAGTATTTGGAGAATAAATAAAATACTAGGACCTATCAGTGTCCTAACCATGTTTTGGCAAGCTGCGCTTTTACTTTCTCAGCCTCACAGACATCCCTAGCAACGGCTATTGAGCAAACCACAGCTGTGTGTGTGTGTGTGTGTGTGTGTGTGTGTGTGTGTGTGTGTGTGTGTGTGTGTGTGTGTGTGTGTGTGTGTGTGTGTGTGTGTGTGTGTGTGTGTGTGTGTGTGTGTGTGTGTGTGTGTGTGTGTGTGTGTGTGTGTGTGTGTGTGTGTGTTAGTTAAAGGAAGATTTACACCACAACCGGAGAAAGGGAACAATGTTCATGTGTCGCAACAGTCACTCAGCATATTGCTACATTCAACCAAGAAACTATCCTTAACGGTTGCTTTTTATGGATTCCTCAAATGTAACGTATGCTTACTTTGGGCCATTTTTATGTTGATATAGCAAGAGTGCCTCATCAATTTCCTCTTATTAAACATTTAGTTCCACACACTATCACATAATTGGCTTTATTTAGCTTAACTTTTCCTAGCTGTCAAACAAACAGTAAATCTCTCTGGGTGCTGTCTCTGTGATGGAGGGAATGGGACGGCCATTCCAAACCTATTAGAGAGGTTGTGTGTGTACCGAGGGATTCTCTCCCCGGTTGTTTTTGCGGCATCTCATTGTTCAGGAGCAGCGCGATTTCACGGTTAGCTCGTTAATCATCCCGCTCACAGCATTCATAACTGTCTGGTACTGCACTAATGGACATTCGTACAAGTTGGCAGTGATGCCAGGCCAAGCCCGCCTGGCCCACTGGTGTGACACTGGGAGAGGAGGGTGGAGCAAATCCTAGTGACTGAGTCATATAGAGAGTAGTCTCACATTGCCAAAACTATCTCAACAGCGCTGTGTCAGCGCTGGGATATGGTCTGGCTACACCACCTATCGATATTTGGGATTGAGGAAAAAAAACGCTCTGGCTTGTTTGTATTACTTTAAACCAATCTGACCGGGGGGGAGCTAACCCCTGTATGCAGTAACTGTGCTCTTGCAAAAATAGATAGCGGAAGGGGGAGTTACATTGCACCAGATGTCAGGCTGTATCCTGGAAATGTACATCCGTTGAGCCAGACTATATAGAGAGGGACTGATTCCTATCAGCCGGAGTATAGGTCAGCAAGAGTCACAACCATATTTGATAAACATACCATTAGGAAAAGTCATCATATCGGACCCCACCCATAATCTCAATAACCAGTACATGCCATCTGTTACCGTTAGGGAGGAGATTCCCTTCCCTTTCCCCCGATCCATGTCCACCTTTGTGCCAGCATCCATCAGACTGTTGAACAAACAATAACCACCCCCCCATCGATCGATCCAGACTTCAACCTGTTCTACCTACCCACCCCTCTACTCCTACCCTCAGGGTTTTTAGTTTATTTTAGTATTTAGCATTTATTTATTCTCTGGTATGATTAATACCGACTATGTATTGTTGTACGTTGTGTTTGAATGTGACTGACAAACGAAGTTCCCCCACGGGAAAAATTAAGTTATTTTGATTTGATTTGATTTGAATTCGAAAGCCGAAGTTGGGAACGTTCAGTGTTCACAGTGGGGTTGCTCTGTCCAGGTTGGCTATTGTTGGTAATACCAGTTGATAACAACGCATTAGGCTGCATTTCGTGCATACAAACATGTCCACAGATAGAAGTTGGACAGTACTTTGTGTACGACTGGTTTAATGAGACACAAACAAGACAGAAGTGCTATTAAACTGTATGTTACTACCGCTTTCACTACTGTTCATGCACGGAGCAGCCATGTTGGATTTCGAGGTCAGCTTGCTCGTGGTACTGTGAGGGTCTCCGAGTTCCCAACTCGGAAATCCGACTTCAGGGTGCGTTGTTCCCAACTTGGAAATTCCGACTTCAGAGTACAAATGGAACGCACCATAAGAAATATAGGAGATTTTTCTCCCCCCCCCCTCCCCCCTTATTTGCCATTTGCTAAAGTGTCACACTTCACAGGTCCTGTGCAGAATAGATGGCCATATGTCCATTAGTTGCTGGAATTAGGCTCACAGACTTTCTTCTTTGTCTTTTCAGAACAGATCAAAGTGTCAGTTAATGATTTCATTATCAAGGCAGCTGCTGTTACACTTAAAGTAAGTATAGTTTATAATCACTTCTTTTGTCAATTGTTCATTTAACCTGTTATTCGTTATTTATCCCCTGAAAAACCATGTGTATTATAAAAATACACATGGTTTTTCAACTTATATGCCTACAAGTAGCTGGACTTCTATTTATTTCACTGCTTAACACAGCCTCCACACACACACACACACACACACACACACACACACACACACACACACACAGTGCTCTGTAGTTCATGCTGTAAATTATTTCATCATTTGGTCTCTAGATTCTATGTTACTTCTGCAACAAGGTCTCTCTGTTGTCCTCGCTGCTGTCTTATACAGATGGTGAATCAACTGGTTGCCATGCCATTATAAGACGAGACTAAATGTTTACTCAGACTGTGTTCATTCTGTTCTCTTTTTTTGTCTTTTTTTTTTTTTTGACATTCTGAGGAAACTCTTAAACCATCCATCTCCCTAAGCAGTTTTAGAAAACACAAAATGGATGCTGTAAAGAAAGATACTGTATTTTCATTTGAGGATAGAACAGATATAAATGGAGAAAAATCGATCCGGTGCTCTTGTAATTTAGTTATTCCAGCCAGGAATGTCTCTGCAGCATCTGATAGGAACATCCTATCATCTGGGAATATTACATGGAATACACATGGAATATTTTATCTGCTTTAGTGAATTTGTGTTGCCTTAAGCATTAACGTGTCATGGGTGCTGGACATTGTACAATGCACACTGTATGAAACGCTGCTATATAAGGATCAAACAGCAGCTGAGAAACCTGGCTGTTTGGTGTTACAGTAAATGTGAGGAATGTGGAACATTTCCCAGTTAATGTTAGTGTAAAATCCCAAAACACTGCATGGCTCTCTCAGTCTGGACACTATGTCCCACATGGTCAAAATTCCTCTGGATTGGCTTCTACACTTGACTGAGCTATGCAATTCACTTGTGTAACACTGTTAACATCAGAAAATTACCAAAAGCAACTGTACTTTGACCAGAGTTTACCTGAACACACCAGGAAGCGGCATCTGAAGCCAGTGTTTTACTTTTCAAAACAAATGTTGTGCACGCTCATGTGTTCCGCTGTACTTTTTGTAGACTGATGAAACTTTGCTGTGTTCATACACCAATAATTCAGCATAAATATTTTGTTATTGAGGCTCCACCACAGCAGATTCATCAAGATCAAGATTATTCAGATATATCAGATTATCCATGCATAGATATCTACAGTTTCTTTATATATATGCAGTAAAACTGTTTTTAGATGTGCTGGCCAGATAGCAAGTGTATACATTCTCAACCAAATTGATTAATGAATTTTCCACATTTACTGTAATATTATGCTTTTCTTATCATAACTGATTTATTTACATGCTACCAGTCATATTATAGAAAATGACATATTTTTGGTATTGTATCAGACTATGATTTGTATCTTCACACCCATGAACTGCATGGAAGCACCCTGTAACCAAAGGAGCCAGGTTTTATATCTCTATTTGGCTAGTTATTTTTCACTGTAATAGCTGTGAAAACCTGTGCTGACCTCTGGTTTTCTATCCTAGGAGATGCCAGAAGTGAATGTGACCTGGTCTGGCGATGGACCCCGCGCACTTGATTCAATCCACATTTCAATCGCAGTGGCGACTGACAAAGGCCTCATTACCCCCATCATCAAGGATGCTGCAAACAAAGGAGTCCAGGAGATCTCAGCTAATGCTAAGGTAAACCCTATTCTTGTAATGTCGTGGTATGTTATGAGGTAGTCTATATCCATGGCGTTCCACTTCCGGGATTGTTCCGGTGCCGCCGGAAATTCTTCCGGATGTCCCTCTTTTTGGCCGGATGTCCGTTACCTTCCGCTTTCTGTCCAATCTGTCCAATCTGAGTTTTCTGTTGCACGACTATAACAACTTTTGAACGTACACGTTCTACCAAGACAAGTTCCTTCCCCGAGGCTATTTTGCAGCGGCACGGTGGCTTCGTCCAGCGCTTAGCTGATTGGTTTAAAGAAATGCCAATAAACCAGAGCACGGTTTTCTCCCATCCCAGATGCTGTGTGTACTAGCCAGACCCTCCTCCGCCGCGCTGTGGAGGAAGGTCTGGCAATGCGAGGCTAGTTATGAGATAACCTTGTTGTGAGAGTTGTCCCCGAAAGCCTTCTTGCAAGGGCATTTTTCACATACTTTCTTTGCTGTTGGTTGATTAACGTCAAGCTTTGCGGGGGCGTTCAGTGTATCACTTCAGGTCAAGACATGGAGTTTTGCTGTTGATTTGTACGTGGGAAGGGAGTTGAGACTTGACTGCAGCCCAACTGTATGGGAAAAACAAACTGTGTATGCATCTGTAGAGTTGTGCTCGCTTTCTGGCTAGAACTTTGTTGCATACACAGTTTTTTTTAATATTCATCAGATCATGTAGAGTAGAAATATCAGTGTCAGATCAACTGGCTAGACCTGATGAAATATAGATAACTGCGTATATTTGGGATAGTTAGAATTTTGGTTTGTTAGGCTGCGGGTGTCAGCTGTCACTGGCCGCAGATGGAAAGCAAAGCAACAAGGGTTAGCACTTTCTCTTGCTCACAGTCAGCAGCTGGGGACAGGTATTTATTCACAAACATAAATGTGCTCTCAAAACCTGATTTGCATCTCACTCTTTTTCTCATTAAACACACACACACACACACACACACACACACACACACACACACAAATCAAATGGATTATTTTTCAAGATCAGGTTAATGGGCCTAATGTCTCTCACCAGCAGTGACCAGGTGTAATATTCCTAAATGTGCATGGCACATATGTATGCCTGTTTTGTCTCAGTGAAGACATGATGTCTGATTCAACAGCTGTTAGCAACAAAACATGGAAGACTCTCATGACTGTTTCCACAAGTGTTGTCAAACTGGAAGACTGCTTCTCTACCTAATGACACAATATTATCCTGACAATGTTGACATCACATTTCAGACTCAGCTGCTGTAATAGTAGTTTGCTGTGACAGTGGCAGAAGTAGTATTATTGGTATGATAGTATTTGTAGCAGTGACAGTAGCAATTTCAGCTTGGGAGGGGTGAGACTATGTGTGGTAGTTTTTGGGGAATACACACACAGCATGTCTGCGAGTGTCAGTGAGAATCGTTGAGGGAAGAAGTGAGTGTCTAATTAGGATATAGACATACTTCTACTCAGATTCCAGCATTTATGACTATGCGGTAATGGCGTAAAGCCATGCAAAATAAATATCGCAATATATGCGATTACTTCAGCCCGTGAGGTGTTGTCTGTTTGTCTGAGTGCACTAACGTCAATACTGTGAGTCTTCTCTAGCAAAACTAGCTGTGAGTTTGGTGCTTTACTGCTGATGGAAATGGCGTGATGCCTCAACATGTGGTTGTATAGTTTTCATGAAGAATGTCATTACAATTCAACACTCCTTGCTCAATTTATTTAAATAATTAAATTCATAAAATCTTTTTGAGTGCCATATTTTACCTTGTTTATTATCTAATATCGCACAAGTGTTGGGGTGCAGTACTATGCAGTTTAATGGGTATTTTGATTTGGTATCATTGTAAGTGTTCTGTATTATGCATTTGGATGGTGTCAGATTTTGGGATTTATAGTATTATTGAGAGCCAGGATTGCATACATTGCTTATTCTCAAGCAAATTAAGAAGTAATGTTTTATATTAGATGATGCATCAGTTACCGTTTACACCTTTTGTTGTTTTCCGACAGTCCAGCAGCAAGTTGTGTAAATCTGTGAAAAAAAGTTAGTTTAACTTACCCTTGTTGGTAACAATTTATAATAACTACACACTGTGAAGCATTGGTTAAGTATCACAAGCATTGTGCATGTGTAAATGGTATTGCAGGTAAAAGTTAAAGTTTGGAGAATAAAAATTCTTCTGATCTTTATCTTTTGAAATGCAGTGTTAGTAACATTATGGTGAGCCCGAGAGGAAAGATAGTGTGCTGTATTTTTGTTACGTACGTTGTTATTTTATTAAACAATTTTGATAAATAATGTAATGGTCTGTTGGTGCTTAGCAATCAAATCACTGCAGGAAAATGTTACATCGCTAGTGCACATACACATACAGTACAACAGCTGCATGAAAGCATGGGCACTAACACTGCAGACATTTCAGTCCACTTAAGCCTTCAAAATGAGCCTCGCCATCCACTGCTATTAAGTTTAGTTATGCTGCTGCCTTGAGTTAAATCTACATTTGTCAGTCGTTATTGGTCTCCCATTGAAATTAACATGTGGTTTGAATGAAGCAAAGAGAGGTCACTGCTGGCTATTGATGTGATGGCGTTGAACATCAGACTGTTTTTGCACTAAGAGCTCTTATCTCAAATGTGCCCACCCTATCCCACTTTGTCTCACAGTCCTGTGAGTCATTCTCAACTTTCTGTGTTGGTTGTTTCCCCGCATTAACCTTTAAGTACATTTCCATTTGAATACAGTTCATGTTGAGTACAGACATGGTGGCCATCCAGCAGTCTCAACCGAGAGATCAAGCTTTTAAAAAGAGATGTTCAACGATTGCTTTTCACCAGTAGCCTCATTATTCTAGCAGGGTCTATCTGAAGTATGATGAAGCCTGTATATTAAACAGATTTACAGGCGCATACTTGATCTGTGATCCTATGACATGCTGCTTTTTGGATGTTTTTCTATAGGGCTCAGTGGTCCCCTAATACTGTATCTGAAGTCTCTTTCCCGAAATTCAATTGTAATCACTTAGGTGAATCCCAGACATCTACTACCATCATCGTGTCAAAATGTCATTTTGTCCAATACTATAACGTATGACCAAATTTCGGCAAAAAAAATAATATTCCCATCAACCTCAGCTTTGTGTTAGTGTGTTGGCATGAAAACATGCTAAAGTAAGATGGCAAACATGTTAAACATTACACCTGCTTAACATTAGCATTTTAGCTTTGTCATTTTGAGAATTTTAGCATGCTGACATTAGCATTTAGCTCAGTCTTAGTAAAGCATATTCCAGTTATATTTTTTAATATAAAACACTGTTTGCACTATTTTACTATTTTGTTGTATTATTGAAGTACTGTTAAAGTGATGGTTCAGAGTAATTCACCCTAGGGTCCTTTGCACCATGACCTCGAGCCAAACACCCCCCCAGAAGCTTTTTTCACCTGGGTCTAACATTGGGAGAGTTAGCTAGAGTAGCGTTATCAGCTGAATAGCTTAGCGCAGGGGCTAATGGACCCACGTTTGTATCTTGTAAGTTACCCCACTCATAATGCCCGAAATGATACCAAATGTCTACAAGTAGTACAAATAGGTTATGCTCTCATAAAACGATGGATTGGAAAGTTTGTAAGTACACCAGAAGTTTATGAACACTTGCGCTCTCTTCTGCTCTCTGCTGCTGCTGCTGCTGCTACCTGCAGTTAGGCGAGTGCTTGGGGCCGTCTACAAATTACTACGACGAAAGAGATACAACAAAATACTTATTAATTTAATGATTAAATAAGTAATGTCTCCAAACTTACCTCAATTATTACTTGTCTCCTGCTAGGTATACTACAGCACTTACTTAAAAAAAAGTTAAATTAAAAAATATTTTTGTTGCATCTCTTTTCGTTGTTGTAATTTGTAGACGCGCCCAACGCTCTCGTCTTACGCAGCAACAACAACAAACAGCAGAGAGCAAAAGCGAGCAGGCAGTGTTATTTACATAAACTTCTGGTGTACTTACAAACTTTTCAATCCATCGTTTAGAACTATATACTACTCTATAGACGTATCATTTCGGGCATATTAGTGGATATCGCGAAGTTCGGCATATTCAAAACAGCTATAACTCTAGTCACTCTCCCAATGTTAGACAGGTGAAAAATCTTTGAAGTGTTAGCTTTTCGAGTTCATGTTCAATTAGGACTACTATGGAAACCACATCTTTACACAACTGAAGGGCTAATCCGAATACTATTTTTGAGCGCTTGGGACCGTACGTAATGAGCATCGATATTGAAGCTTCGGAGAGAGGGGCTGAACATATTATTATCTCTAATAAAGGCAGGAATCTCTATGTGTCTGTCTGTTTGTTTGCATGTTGATTATTTTGAGAACCTTTCCACCCAAAACGACTTCCCGGAGGGAGGGCAGGGGTGTTTTGGTGCAATATAAATAGACAGGCGGACGCGGCGTTCAGAAATAAATAAACTTTTAACCTCTCAAGGATCACCCTCCCATCAACGGGACACTTTGTGACTGGGGCGTCGCTGTAACCTCGATAAAACTTCCACTCATGAGCGTTTTTATAACTTTAAAGCATTAAATCTTCAAAATATACAGCCATGTACACAACTGTTACAAAGTAAAAGAAAATAAAACAACTCAGCCGTAATCTGCGCAGCCGAGAGTGCATCCATACCTGTTGTCGTTGTCCTGTCAACAACAAAGTGGTATTTTGACCAAAACTTGATTTTCATAAATCCCCAAGAGTCAGAGGAAATGTAATATCCAAGCTTTATATTCCAAAACGATCTCTTCGCCTCACAATGTTGAAGTTTCTGGCCGAATCACAATGGAAAAACGGGAAACAGTTTTCCATTTCCGCACTTTTTATCGCCGCTAGCTTCTCTGCCCAGCTTGCTAAATGCTCGAAGTGGGCGTCATCGTGTACCGACAGTCTCTTCTTCTTCTTCTTTGTAGTTTATTGGCAGTTGGCAAACCAACTTAAATGTGCATTACCGCCACCAAATGGACTGGAGTGTGAACGAGGGAGATAAATGCAGAAAATAAATAAACAAAAATAAAAAAAAAAACTAATATTCAAATGTCAAATTTTAAAATCGAATACCAACCCACCGAACGAATATTCGAATATTCGGGTCCAGCCCTAACTGTTAAGCAAATTATGAAATGACAGCGCTTCCCTGATGGTTTCAGAGTGTGGTATTGAACAGCATTTAGTCAATACTGTGTGCATGGACAAATCGGGAGCTCTGGTGACATCTCACGTGTATTTCTAATGATTTGACACTGTATGTATCATGCATCCTGTCTAAGAATCAGCTTGGATCTCTTCTTCACTGACACTTAGCTTAAGAGTTTGAGTGACATGTAATGTTTCCATAGGCACTGGCCCAGAAAGCTCGAGATGGGAAACTTCTACCTGAGGAGTACCAGGGAGGCTCATTCAGGTAAACTAAGACACAACTCTCTTGGGTAAAGAAGAGGCGTATGGAAAATCACAACATTATAAAACCTATGGTTATTTTCCAGTCTTTCCTTTTCAATATTTAGTAGAACTCTGTCAATTTTTTCTATTCGATAAACTGACTTTTTAAACGTGGGAACACCTTCATCGTCAACACCCAATTCTATCTCACAATTTCTTTTTGTAGCTCAACAATAAGGTAGCCATCATAAATTTCCGCTATGATGACTTAAATCCAGTTTCACAGAGAGTCAATATATTATGCATATTCTACATCTCAGGCGGGCCTGAACTGAATGTGGACTTGGGCGACAAGTACCATCAGTTACTGTGCCATCAATTGCAGAAAAGAGGGAGGCTTTTCAACTCATTAGAATTAATGGTGTCATTTAGACATAAATGGGGTTTCTGTGTCAGGCAGGAGCGATGAATTCCAATGGAGATGCAGCCCTCTTTGTCCTCCTGAGGATATATGTGTACGCCCTTCCTCTATTCATTTTTCCATCCCCCTGAGCTAGGATTCTCATTAAGGCAAACAGCAAACTGCCCTCGGGTCAGTCTTGCTCACCATACACAACATTAAAGGAGGGTTTTGGAGGCCGGTGCTGCTGCTGTATTAATCTTTACAGATCAGTGTTCCATTTTGTAAAATAAGATGTTCACAGCCAATCGCCAATCATTTAGAGCCACCATTATGCCTGCTTAGTTGATTTTTATGCATTTTGTCCCCTGCTGAGCTTGACTAATGATGCAATATGTGTACTCTTCCTATCCCTTTCCTCCCTCCCTCCCTTCTCCTTTCCTCTCACTGGCAGTATATCTAACCTGGGGATGTTCGGTATCAGTGGCTTCAGCGCTGTGATCAACCCTCCTCAGGCGTGCATCCTCGCCGTCGGGACCTCCAGGTCTGAGCTGCGACTGTGCGAGGATGACCAGACCCTGCGCACCCATCAACTGATGACGGTTACACTGTCCAGTGACGGGCGACTAGTGGATGACGAATTAGCCTCACGATTTCTAGATAAATTCCGCGGCAACCTAGAAAAACCGCAACGCATGGCCCTAGCCTGATAAAACAAAGTGAGATAGCTGAATGAAAGGGATTGAAAGGACAAACACCTGCATGACAAAGCCTGTCTCGTGCTTTCACAAGCAGAGAGCTCCTAAAAAGGTTTTTCTCTGTCCGTGCTTGGATTAAGGATTACAAAGTAGGCTTGTGTAGTATAAACTTGTGATTGGTGCTTGCTTCTGATAGAAAAACACCAGGCTTTGTGATGGAGGAGTTAAACTGGGCTTCTGCTGGAGTGGTAGAGGATTCTAGCAGTGGTGCCAAATATTAAGACAGTAAAGAGGTGGTGGTTCTGTCACACCTGTGTGTGTGTGTGTGTGTGTGTATATATATATATATATATATATATATATATATATATATATATATATATATATATATATATATATATATATATATATATATATATATATAGTGTGGTTACTCCACTTTACTTACTTCAAGCTTGTTTCAATCCCAGTGCGTCTACTCAGTGTCACTATAAATAGACATGCAAGTAGTACTGCAAAAAGAAGAAGATATTTATCGCTTAGCAGGAGTGGCAGTGCGGTTTTCGATCTGGGTAAACCTGCATGAACCATTTCCTGTTTTTGCGAAATTCTTTGTTGACACACATTATTTAAACACTTATTTAAAGCAAATGTGACGTCCCTGAAAACTAATCTTCCAAGTCCATGTGTATATAAAATAAATCCAAGCACTTAGGTTTTGGTTTCCTTAGATGCCAATAAAACACATTGTTCAACCTTGAAATGTCTGTGCGCTTCATTAGAACATGTTTTTCCCCACCCTCATGTACACACCTAGCAGGAAAACCACAGACGTGTGCGTCTGTTTCTATTTAATTAGAATCTAAAGAGATTACATAATAAGTATTTCATAGAAGCCAATTAGGAGAATTTGCTGGGCTTAGTATACAGGTCAGTCTCTGCTTGCAGATGTTTATCTTTGCTTTAAGCGTGAGCAGAACAGCTGTTTATGTATCAGCACCAGACGTGCAGAGCTTATCCTACATATGCATGAACAGGGTTTAGTATTTGTAAGAAAGAAGCTGCCGAAATGGGGAAAGTTGTGAGCTCTGACTTTCTTGAGTCCCCAGCTTAGATTTCCATTTTACACATCACACACACTGCTACAAGGGCAGCATCTACAATGAGAATGAGTGTAGTCAATGCAGTTTGACAAGGCAAAGACCTTACTCTTAACCTTCTAACACTGTTCCGGTCAAAAATGACCGCTTTACATATTCCCTGTACCATAAATATGGCATTTTTCACCAGATTGCCTCAAGACCTTATGATATCCTTCACAAAAGGCATTTGAACACATAAGATTCATTGTGACTACTTTCTTTGAATTTTGAGTGATTTATTCAACTTTGTCAAACTTCTTTTGTTTACCGTCAAAAATGACCGCCATTGGAAATGAATGGGAAAGAGTATGATTTTCATCCAGGAGATAAAAGACATCTCCATACACACACTCCTACAACTTTCCTGTGCTTGTGTACCCATTCACAAAGCTTCCATTTGCAAGGGACACTGCACCATGACTGCAATTTGCCATTTGTGCGTGTGAACCACGAATGTTCGCACAGGCACACACAAACCGACACAAATACACACCCACTCACACACACACATACTTCATGTTGTCATGTTGTTACTTGTGCATGTGAACCACCAATGTTCGCACACACATGCATGCACACATAAACACACACACCCACAGACAGACACATACACATGTACACACACTCACTCGCACACAGTTAATGTTGTCATGTTGCCACTTGTGCATGTGAACCACCAATGTTCGCACACACATGCATGCAAACACACACACACAGGTACACCCACTCTCACACACACACACACACACACACAGTTCATGTTGTCATGTTGCCACTTGTGCATGTGAACCACCAATGTTCGCACACACATGCATGCACACACAGAAACACACACACCCACACACACGTAGATGTTAATGTTCTACTAAGGTTCTTTTACAATAAGTATTCTATTAAAATATTTTAAAATATAAATATCGTCACCGCGACCCGACACCGGATAAGCGGACGAAGATGGATGGATAAATATCGTCACTCATCCCGCTCGTCATTTCCGGGTTAGCACTCCGACTGCCCGCCCTCCGACCCAGCAAGTCAGATGGCCAAAATGAAGGCCGACAGCTCCTCCAACGGACGACGGCACGGAACACACCGAACAGACTCGAGTCACTGACCTCGCCAGACTGTCCGACGGCCGATTATCGGGTTGGTGTGTCAGCGCCTTTAAAGACCCTTTTGAATTAATGGCCCTCCTTTATGAGCTGCTGATTAACAAGATGGCTTTTCTACATTTTAAATGCAGAATATAAATGACCTAAAGTGAGATTACGCTGGTAGTAATGAAAGAAAAGAGGTACAGGAACTGCATTCATATTTTATGCTGTTACGGCCAGGGCTGTAGTGAGAATTGCTGTCTGATAGTAACTCCAGGAGCTGCATTTTCCTTTACTATTCTGCTTTTACTGCAACTCTTAGTACTGTAATACTGTACCACTTTTTAATGACTGTAGACCAAGGACATTTTGTCCGGTGGTTGCTGTGGAATCAGATAAAAATAGTAAATTCTGCGTTGAAGAGGGACACATACAGGCAGGGTACATAGGGGCGGGAAGAGGCAATTGGCACAGCCCAGCTGTTTTCTACAGTACACCCTCTGTTCTCCTAGCCATTTGCAGACACACACATACACCTTCCACAGTGCTAGTTACCACGGTGATGGAAGCTACACTCAAATGAAAAGTGAGGAGAGGATGAAAAACAGTGCTCTTTAACATTTTTAAGCTTCAATCACAATTGCCGTACAACCAGGGGCGATTCTAGGATCTCAGCTTTAGGGGTGCCTGGCACCCTTTTAATGGAATTTTTTAAAACTGTACTTATTATTCTACTTTACTAACTGTGCATGTTAACATCATTTTGGACCATCATGGTAGGGGAAACGCACCTGCTAGCTAAATTGCACGTGGCTGTTGATATTATATCATGGCATAGTAGGCTAAACCGTGATTATTTCATACATTCATGTCCCGAAACATATTGGGGGAAATTCATTCAACATAATTCACAGCCAAATAACTGGTGTCTGCTGTGGTGCGCAGCGCTGCTCGGACCGTGCGCCGCTGCCCTTTTTTTCATCCATAACGACTTTCATCCAACTCCGCTCTCAGCTCCTCTGCCAGTTGCTGCATGAACTTCCTCCGGGACATTTTACAGCTGGTGCACTCCTTGGAGAGGATGTGTGCAATGATTCCAGCCAGTTGTAGGATGTATAAAGTTATATGAACACGTAGACAGCTACCGGCCATCTACGTGTACCGCGCCTTTCACAGAGTGAGCGCCCGGTGCTTTTGTTCTGATTCAGAACAGAGTCCACGCCGTAGCAGCCTACGTTACCGACTCTGGCTTTGCCTTCGGCCCATCGGTGATGCCCACACTTGTTACTCGAGACCGCTAGTTATGTTTCTCTGACAGAGACTATGATTATTACTAAGCAACCAAGATGCATCTTCAACCACGCAAAAAGCCGCGAAAATCCGAGCAGTCAATATCACCGTGGATGGCCAAAATAGGTAAAAGTGATTATATTTTCTTTGCCTTTTCTGTAATGTATATAGCCTAAAAACTTTTAAATGAAAATAGTCTCTTTTAGGAAAAGTCAGGTACCAGCAGGATTGTATTTTTTTATTTAGCAAAGTTATCAGGCTACACATATAAATTTCAAAACGGTCAAAATGACCGTCCTGGCCGTTCTAGTGTTAAGGAACAGAACACAGGGGGACCATCTAGCAGCATGTATGTTACTCAGCATTAATGGGCCACCTCTTTCTGAATTCCCCTATAAACGAGCCTTGGAGTTATTTTTCCAAAAGCCAAGAAAAATCAAATGCACACAGCAAGGCTGCCAACTTTCCCACTGAGGCAAATATGCAATTAGTTTCATTATGAATGGTTTCATACTATATCCTACTTTGGGTTTTGGTTTTGGTTTCCCTATGAAGAATTTCTTGTAAAATTCATTTTGTAGACCTACAGTTTCTCAAAAATACAGTTCAATCCAAACGAAATGAAAATATGCCTCATTGTGTGTGAATAGAGGTGAATAAATATATTTGTTTGTGAAGAGTCAGTTCCATTTAATACGTAAAACATTTGGCGGCGGGGGGGGGTTCCGACAGATCTGCCCCCACTGCCAAAAAAAATCCTAGAGGAAACACTGTTATGTAACTAGAAAGACACCAACAATTCTGAGAAAATATACTTTGATGCAGAGCAGGGCCATTACTACAGGTGAGGTGGTATTACAAATTAATTGGTATTTTGCGAATATTAAATGAATCAAATTTAAACATAATGCGGTATAAACAAATTCATAATAAATAAAAATATAAAAATACAATATCTTTGGGGAAGAATAGATAAAGATTGGTTTAATTCACCCCAAAACCCAGCCCATCTAAGTGCTTGAAAATTCCTAGACCAGAACTGCTTAGCTCACAATAGATTATTTTTACAGTATTGTCAAGTTTAAATAGTAACTATGTAATGCTGTCACCACATTGAAAATGGTTACTATGAGGTCATATAATCACAGATCTTAGATCAGTATTTAGTCACATCCAATTTCTACAATGCCAAAACTTCTAGGTAGGCTACCACAGTATGCTGAAACAGGGAAGGGAAAAAAGGTGATAATAACATTTACATATTTTCACTATTTAAATCATTATTATTGTCACTTCATGCAGAACTCTGAACCTAACTTACCTAGTCTATAGTTAGCTGATAAATGACTCTCACTAAAGCCAGATAAAGCTCATTTAGATTCTTAGGGCCCTATTTTAACGATCTGAAACACAAGTATCAAACGTGAAACGCAAGTAGGTTTGTGGGCGGATCTCAGGCGCTGCTGCTATTATACCGGCGGGATAAATGACTCTTGTGCCCGACGCAAGACTAAAATGGGTTGGTCTGAAGTAGCTAGGTGTGGTTTGGGCGTAACGTGCAATAAACCAATCAGAGCGTCATCTCACATTCCCTTTAAGAGCAGGCGCGCTTGTTCCATGGCGGATTGCTATTATAACGGCGGATTTACCTGGCACACGCCAGCGGGAGCTGTCCGAGAAGCGGCAAAGTAATAAATGCGCGTCTTGGCCGGGTGGCGATGTTGCTGCGGCCTCTCGGGCGCATCTCCTCAAGTCTGGAGAGGATTGCTGCAGCCATGGAGCGTGGGCCTCCAAACGCACCACCTGCTCCTGTTGTGTCCTTTCCTCCTCCCCCCACTCCATCTCCGTCCCCCCGCTCCACCAGGAGCGCATCGCGCATTGCCACTCCCGGACCAGATCCCGCCGGAGTGTCCAATCCCGCCATAGTTCAACATCACGTCTCTTTAAGTCCTCTAATATTTCCTAATTTATGTCATCAACACATCCATGATTCATGGAAATGTTGTGTAAAACACAACAAGCCACAAAGAATGCTGCAACTTTTTGAGGATTGTACTGTAAAGTGCCTCCTGATCTATCCAAACACCTGAAGCGCATTTTCAGTAATATTTTTCCTTGTAATTATGTATGGTTTTCAAAAATGTGATCTGCTGCGTCCGTGTAGATGAGAGAAGCAAAGTGTATGCGTGTTGTGCACACGCTAAATTATGGCCAAACATGCGCCCCTAAAATAGCATCTGAATAACGCGCCACTGACTTTAGACTAGCGCCACTGACTTTAGACCAGGTTTTTCCTGGTCAGTGGCGGAATTGTTTTCTGAAACTGCAAAATAGCACCAGGTAACATTTGCGTTTGAACATGCCTCCTCTTTTCGCTGAACCGCCCCCGGGAGCGCAAGTTCATTCCCTAATTTACCAACGTGCGTCTGTGGAGGGAAAAGTCCGATGTGCATTGGGTGCAAAATAGGAATGATAAATGCGTCGGTGTACAAAGGCATTTGCGCTGAGTGCAAGATAGGGCCCTCAGAGTCATACACACAGACTGGAAACAAGTAACTCTGTCTTCGGTGTGAAACTGCCAATGCTGGACAACACAGTGGAAGGTGAAGATGTTGTATGTGTATTGTTTACAGTCTTGGGACAAATGTGTCAAATACGTTTTTCCTAAAACCATGCTGACATAAAGGGAATAACAATAATCATATAAGGAAATTATTTCTTTAGTATTGATATTTAGCCTAATGTTTTATATTTGTAATGTTTCTTTGCATGTTTAAAGCTATAGTGAGAAATTCACAAAACAGTTGCTAGTAGCCAAAGTGGACACGATGGACTCTTCAGAAGAGGTATAATCACTAGATTTTTTGCGCACGAAAGTTGCCGGACGACACCAGTTTCTGAACATAGCCACAATGAGAAATACAGAGAAAGTTTATCGGTGCTGATAGTCTTAATTAGCTTTCTAGCAACTCATTTGGCAATGGCTTGAATGTAACGGACGTTCATTATTATAAAAGTTACGCACTAAAGCCATAACTTAACATGCTAATTTTAGAAAACATGACATGAAAAAAAAAATTCCTTTTTACTTAATATTTTTAGTAATGACTACTAATGTAATCTTGATTTGTCTACTGCATCAACTTACCGTCCTGTGTTAATACAACTTGACCTGTTAAGTGTCACCTTGTGTAAAAACTTCTATTTCTAGTAAAGTCAACTAATTTGGCATAACAGCGTAAGAGTGTTAATAATAGCCAAAACACACATTTGTGTTCGATTCCTGCTATTTTACCATGTTTTTTTCTTTCATGATGGTAGCTCACACATTGGTTTGGCCATCCTAGGCAGTGGTTTCAATTTCTGCATTTGACCTGCTCTCACATTGATCTATCTATCTCTTATCAGCAGCTGGTGAAGTTGTGCACACAGATAAATACTCGCAGGTTGGATTATGTGCACGACTCACCAAGTATTAATAAATTATTTTATTCAATAAGGCGGAGTTACCTGGAAGAAAGGGGTAATCTGGCTGAGGCTGAAAGGATATAATGAAGGAAGAGTCTCTAATTTACAAAACTGATTGATTTGCAAAGATTTGATTAAAATGCAAGTATACTGTAAATTTAAAAGAAATCGGTACTGTTTGACAAGCTTCCGCCAGATCAGTTGTTGAGCCACAGCAGAGATTCCGGTATCGGCTGAAACTGCACATCCAGTCGAACAAGTAGGTGTCAACCTATTGTGTCAACCACATTAAGCTAGCATGTTGGGAAGTGGTCGTAACATGCCTTCAAAGTCGGTGGAGCTCTTTAAAACCTAAATGGGCAAGATTATTTTCAAACGGGTCCATTAAACTCTCACTTTAAGGGCCCAATCTTGCATTTCACGTTTGATACTTGCGTTTCAGATCGTTAAAATAGGGCCCTGAATGTCTTCTCACAGCTAGTGTTGACGAACTGACCGAAGAGCCGGTTAATTAACACGAGTCATGTCACTGAACCGGGAGAATCGAGTGCCATACGTCAATGAACCGACTCGCTCCTGTTTTTTTACCTCATTCGTGCCGTTGTGTGTAGCTGGTATTCTTCTGCTACTGTGTGTGTGTAGTAATCTAGCTCATTAGCGCCTACACTGGAGTGGCGGTAGAATCAATCAGGAAATGGGCTACCTGAGGAGAACGCGCACCAGGCTACTGAACGACACCGAATGTAACCGTGCAACCGCTCAAATGTAATCAAGCAATGTCTTGGTTCTCGGCAAGTTTGAGTTATTAACCAAGCCTTGTTTCTGGTGCATCTTAGATGATTGTGTTCATGGCAATTCACACATTATCGATGGGGAAGTACATCACATACCAATACATGTCATGTTATCTTGGTAGTTAGAGAAGTGAATGTTACTACGTGGTAGGTAGGCTGTCACGAGGAGACCGCGCACCAGGCTACTGAACGAGACCGTAAGGACCGTAACCGAGGGTACTGCATGAGTCTATATTCAAACGGGTGTCTAGGTTCTCGGCAAGTTTGAGTTATCAACCGATCCCAGAAGCCTTTATTTCTCATGCATCTTAGATGATTGTGTACATAGAAATTCATAGGCTACATTATCGATGGATATCACATACAAATACACGTCATGTTATCTTGGTAGTTAAGTTAAATGTTCGTTGCATGGTAGGTAGGCTGTCACGAGGAGACCGCGCACCAGGCTACTGAACGAGACGGTAACTGTGTCTAATGCATGAGTCTATGTAATCAAACGGGTGTCTAGGTTCTCGGCAAGTTTGAGTTATCAACCGATCCCAGAAGCCTTTCTCTCTCGTGCATCTTAGAATTGTGTTCATGGAAATTCTTAGGCTACATTACCAAGTGGAAAGTATTATATTACATATAAATACACGTAATGTTATCTTGGTAGATATGTTAAGTTAAATGTTAGAAGTGAATGTTGCTACATGGTAGTTAGGCTGTCACGAGGAAACCGCCCACCAGACTACCGAATGTAACCGTGGCCAGTGTGAGTCTAGTGTCGGTCAGTATGAGTGTATAAATAGTATATAAAGACCGAATGTAACCGTGCAACTGCTCGAGTCTAATGTAATCAAGCGGTGTCTTGGTTCCTGGCAGGGGAAGTAAACGCGCGATCACCAACCCCCCCTTCTTTGTAACTTTCAATGTAATTTCAATAATACCAGGTTTTATGACATGTTTTTGTTAGAAAATATGCCCATTTCATTGAAACAGCAGCACTCTTCCATGCATGGACGGATAATTTGCCAGCATCCTATTAAATAGGAATTCAGGGTAAAATTACAATCCTCTGCATGCACAGTGCCTTCTCCCATCACATACTGCCAACACTACTGTCAGTCTTGATTAGGCTATGTTACTGGGGTGAATATATTTGATATGATATTTCAGAGATACTAGCCTAATGCAAAAAAACAGTTTATAACTTGTAAACACCTTTTACTACATTGTGCTAGCTAACGTGAGCTGTCACCATGTGGGATGTAGCTTGAGAAAGCATGCTAATGCTAATTGAGGAGTTTTAATTCATCTATTGCATTCATTTTTATTGTTAAGCATTTCGTTTTTAAGTTAGTTGTTCACTTTAAATCCTAAGTTTGAACACAGCCCACATTGTCGGCCCAAATTTTCAAAGTAGTCTACCTTTCCCGGTTAGTTACAACTGGTGCTGAAACATATGTAAACAGCTTTTCTGCCCACGTTTACAGCAAAGAAAAACTTCTGTCAGCTGCCACTGGTGTCACAGCCCTAGTGATAACCACGTGTATTTTTTCATAGAAATGTTAATTTGTTGTCTCATGGTCTTGTGCTACTGTACAACCTCGTGTAATGAGATGTTTGTGCTAGGACAAAGCATCCTTGTGTCATTGGTATTCAATATCCTTCAGACCATCATCCTTTTTCTGTTGTAATATGCCCTTGGTTGGTACTGTTTGTCAGGATGGTGAAATCATGTTACTTTATTAGACCTCCCTGCTATATCAAATTTTGCTATCAGCTTGACAAGTGCTGGGACCGTTAGGCAGAGCAGTTGAACAATGTCCTTCCAAATATCAGCACTGCGAATGCAGCAAAACAGATTCTGACATTTCCTTGGCTTTCCTGTCAGTCTGACATTTACTGGCGCCTGCCAATCTCTGTCCAGCAATCTCGCTATGTGTAACAGCTGGATAAGAGAGCCACCAGGCAGAAGGAATCAGATTTGTGCCTGCTGAGGTTTTGATGAACTGTGTGCGGGGTCTCGAAGATAGTGCGGGGGCTCGCGCTGCTGTGTAGGTCAGACTCATGGACACGCAGCATGGTTCAGAGAGATGGAGGCAGTTGCTATGGAGACCAATGTGGGTGAGTGTGCTCTTCTGTTGTGCTGATATTTGGATGTCCTTAAGATACATCGCTTGAGGAATGGGTCGGTCCAAAGTGTTTGAAGGGTTTCGACTACACATCCAATGAGGGGCTGAAAGCTCTTTGATTGACAAAGAATAACACAGGTTGGGGGGTGTGGTGCAGCCCCCCCCCAGTCTGCAACCCCACCACTTTCCTAAGTCTCCATCCATCCCTTCCCAATCCTCCAGTGCACCATCAAAGCTTTAAACTATTTATGTATTAACAGTCATAAAGCTTTCAAATGAAATCAAATGGATTTGTAATGGACTTATTTGGCTTCTTACGGAAGGTAGTGTTGTTGAGGACATTATAAGGATCAATGATGAATAATTTCCCCACTTATAAAAGGATCTTGATGGTTGTATCCTCCAATAATGACCCATTTAGTCTGTTTTGCCTCTCAGGAGTCCCTCCCTGTCTATTTTTTGGTCTCCCACACACACAGACACATATTTCCCTGTGTGAATAGGCTTTGTGAATGATTACCAGCGTTGGCGAGAGGCTTGCTCTCATCCACATTATCTCACGCTCAAGTTTGTTCAACCATTGTTGACAGGATTTCCTCTGGTCTCATAGTTTTCCCTTACTACAAGCACTTCTCTATTCAGTCATCTTTTAACTTGGATGCAGACTTTGCTCGCAAGGCCTGATGTAAAATTAACACGTCGTACTTCCAATTCCTTCTTCTGTCTGAGTTATACCGTATTTAGACCTTGATGTAATTTCTTAGAGGCCTCTTTTTCCACTCAATTTACGGCATCCTGTTTTAGTTCTCTGAAAGGCAACAAATGTACATTAACCAGAAACTGAGATTACTGTGATTTATCATCACCATGCTAACTGAGAGTCCGGCCAGGATGACACAAGACATTCCACCTGGCTATACAGTACTCCATGACACTCACTGTCCAAACACGCCCGCTCTGCTGTCCCAGCACCCAAACACAAGCGGGGCCCTTGCTTTGTTGTTGTTGCACAAAGCCAGGCCTTTTGAAGCAGTCCAGTCATGCCTCTGTGACGCCGGGAGAGCTCATTCAGCCTCAGACACTGCAGGGTGAGGCATGGCTCATCTATCGGCCAAAGATACACAACAAGGACACACTCCTGACAACCTCTTTCCCCTCCCAAGCACAGGCAGCAACATATAGACTTGTAATTGCCTCTCAGTAGTTCCAGTTAACAGGAAGTTGTCTGAAACATCTAATTTAATAAATCCGAAGAGATCACATGTTCTTCCTTAGGCGGAGAAGATTAAAATGTGTGGAAACTAAATGCTGTCTTTGTCGCCAGCTGATATTTTACACATATATAACTGCACACCGTGTAGTTCTCCTCATAACAGCACATCTGTGCAAACGCTCATATTCACTGGATGTTTAGTCAGTGAATGATGGATTTCCTCTCGCTGCTTTGTACGTATATGGACATGTTGCAAATCTCATCTAGTCGCAATCCAGTGACTGCACTGTTCGGCGGAAAAAGGCACGTTACCTAACAGGAATGCTGAAGAGGTGCCATTAGTCGGCCATTACCACAAGGATTCCCAACCACAAGGGAGTCTGGGGAGAGCATATGTGTGTCCTCACTGAATCATGGAATATTTTTTCTTTTTTTGCTGGATACGTATTGGCTGACTCAGCAGTCTGATGTTTAATTTAGGCTTCACTCATGCCCAGTACACAGCTGTTCACCTCCTGTGTTTTTCTTTTTTTGTGCTGCTGTAACGTCACTAGGGCTGTGCTCGATTAAAGAAATTCTTAGTCGACTAACACTCATTCAATTGTATGGACTAATCGATTAGTTGATTTAATCGACAGATCTGTAAATCTGAGTTTCTCCGCAAAGAGTCATGCAAAAGCACCACTTTAATTCTTGTGTTTACCAGAGACGTGCTCGTACGTTTCTTGGAAATAAGTCATTCAGCATGAAAAAAGCATCAAACATGACTAATCGACTAAAGAAATCTAAGTTGACTAAGACCAAAACGACCGATTAGTCGACTAATCGACTAAGAAAGAGCAGCCCTAAACGTCACACAGCATAGATAGCCACATAATAACCCTGAAACCTAGGTTAACTGTTTGATTACAAATAGGCCTTAATCTTTTTTTGTGATGGGGGACGAGGGGGGGGGCTTTCCCTTTATTTCATAGTGACAGTGGATAGACAGGAAAGGTGGGAAAGAGATGGGGGATGACACGCAGCAAAGGGCCGCAGCCTACATGGGGCGCACGCTCTTACTGGGTGAGCTAGAGGTCGCCCGGCTTTAATCATCTTGTCTTTTTTACATCCTCTTTCAAAGCCACTTGACACTTAAATGAAACATATTACTTTCTTAGTCACTAGGTAACGTTCATGTTCACACAAGCCCTTAAAACGTGATGAGTTCAACTAAGGTGGACACATTTATTTTACCTCTATACATTGAAAATGATTGAGGGTTTTGTGCGTACCGCCATGCTCAAGTGTTGACTGTACTACTCCTGCAAATGTTACACATTCACCCAACTATTCATTAAAGGGTTGGATAATCTTTGCAGTTTGTCTCAATGTTGTTTCTCCAGAGAGAGAAACTATGACATTGTTCCGAAAGGGAAACGAAATGAAGGAAGGCTGGATAATCATTTGTCTTCAGTGTCTTTCTGGTCATTCTCTGTTTATTTCGGTCTCTTAGACTCCATTTATCATATTATCTGTCAGAATTTCACTGTTTTATTTTCAGCTCTACCTTATTAGATTGAACTATACATCACTTCTCGTCATCACAAACGTAACTGTGAACCAAATACAAAATGACATGGGTTGTTTCTTTGCTGTTATTGCTATTATTTACAAGTTTCACTATGGCAACAGCTAAAACAGGAAGTGACTTATATCTGCGGTGTAGGAAGTGTGAATCTGTATAATACTTTGTTCTCTTCATGAACTTTCTTCAATCATGTGGGAGTGAATTCAGTCATCAGAAAAGATAAGTATGTCCAAGTGTGAAATCATAGCCAACAATCCGTGTGAAATTATTCACTGTTTCCGTAATATGTCCTCCAAACTACATCTAAATATTATCCTATTAAGTCTGCGTTTAGTTTTTTACTTTTCCTGCGGGATGGGGATTGTTTGAGCAACTGATGGCTGGTCGCTACGTTCAGGTGGATTTTGGTATTATGCCAGTCTAGCGACGTGGCTCCATGGATGGCAATGTCTGTATGTTGTTCATTCGATTGGTCCAACCCTTTGGTCCTGACTGAAATAAATAGATTTCTATAATTTTGGTTTGTATCTTAATGATATTGGTCATCTCCTGACTTTCCCTGTAGCGCCACCATGAGGTTGACATTTGTGGTTTTTGAGTGAAATATCAACAACTATGAGATGGATTGCTATGAAATGTGGACATTCATGGTCCACTCTGGATGAATTGTAATCATTTTAGTGATCACTTCACTTTTCCTTCACTGCCATCACCAGGTCAATTTGTCCAATACTTTAGTTTACAACTAAATATCTGCTAAAACATGCTAACCCTCAGACATGCTAACCCTCAACCATGGCTGTAGAATTTTAGTTGTGTGAATTTACACTTCCTGCGTGTATACAGCTGAAGCGCATATAGTGTGTAAGAAGTTTCCATTTGAGAAGTTGAGAATCTACCTTTAAGTATCTGCCATCTGTGTTTATGTGATGTGTTTTTTTCCCATTACCCCAACCATAAGATGTTGAGTGTAAAAAAATAACTGTTCACCTTAAAAAGGCCAGGTCACATCTGTTTGTTTAAGTGCTGTCCCCATGACAACAAGATTACTGGCAATGCTGAGCCATCAGACACTCTTTGGTTGTGAAGGAAGTCACAGAGTCACAGACAAGCAGTCCCACATTATCATCACATGTGTTTATTTCTGATATTTCACAATCAAATGCAAACAACACAAGATGTGTTGTCATTGAGGAGATTTGGGAAACCTGAGATGACTCCATCCGTCACCTGGTGAAGTGAAAAGTTAAACCCGAGTGAAGGCAGATTTCTCATGATGGAAGCTGAGATATTGCAGATAGCATCGAGCATTATTCTATATGATGGGGCTTCTTATCATTTTTGTCATTCTAATAGTAGGCAGATGTTTAAAAAAATTGCTCTTTACTTGTGCTTGCTTTGGCATCTTAAAGATTTGTACTCTAATTAATGTACAGTATGTATTTTGGCCAAGCAGTGCATTGAGATTAAGGCAGGTATAACAGATCTGAATTGTGTGCAACATTTCAGAGTTTTCTACCAATGTTTCAGATCTATAAAAGCTTCGAGGATGAGGTGTGTCTCTGTGAAATGGAAGTGACCTCTTTGAATTGGTGGCACAGGATCCCACTGTGACATACAGCAAGAGAGAAAAACACAGCGAAAGGGAGCAGAGACAAGAAAATCGGACAAATTGAAAACGGAGTTAGGACTGAACAAAAGACCAGATGGGCTCTCAGAAACTGTTGCTGTCAGGGACAGAAAAAGAGGAAGGGGGGGGGGGGAGGTAGAGAGAGAGAAATCACCTTCTTCTTAACCCATTAATAAATGTATAGGCAGGAAGAGGGGAGAGAAAGAGGAGAGAGGATGTGTGAGGTGGGGCGGGAGGGGAGGTGGGGCAAGTGTGGGAGAGGCAGAAGGGTGTGTGCTCACATGAACCACTCTTGCCCTTCTGCGCTTGTGCCACTAGTCTCTGTGTCTTTCAGGCAGAGAATAGAAAAGTTAGGGCAAAGTCTTAGTCAGCTCCAGCAGCTACCAGACACTCACAGCAACTCCCTCCACAGTGACAGGTTTCTTCTCTCTTTTTTTCTGCTCTCTCACTCGTTCACTCTCTCTCTCTTTCACACACAGACACACACACACACACGCACACACACACCACCCGTCACTCCTGGCAGAGGGAAGACGGGACCACACGAGAACCGCTACACACCTTTACTTCTAGCTACTTACCCAGCCATCGTCAGACGCTTTGCCCAGGATGTGGACACTTCTCTTGGGGGTCACCTTTGGATTACTGGCCTCCTCCAGGTCCGAACAACTTCAAGGTAAGGGGACTGTGCCTTTGCCCAGTGGATGGCTCTTTGTCTGGGGATTTTTGTAAACCTTATTCTGTCTAAATTGTGCCTGGTTGACTGTATTGTTATTTTTTTCCCTTCTTGAGCCTTGTTTGAGTGAGCATTGGTGTAAAGAGAAGACAGTGAAAGAAAGAAGCTATGCTCTGCTGTTGTTGTTGCTGCTGCTGCTGCTGCTTGTAGAATGGATGAGTAGATGCCGGCAAGAGAGCGTGTGCTACACCAGCACAGACAGGCTTATGTCTGGCAGACTGAGACTCCTGACAGACACAAAGGAGACAGGAGCTCATGCTCACTCTGTTGTGTCTCACACACATTCACACGCTGGGACGTGAACCTTATTAATCAGGGTTTTGGATGATCGGTGTAGCTTTTCACAAGCAGTCCTTTTCAGGTAGAAGTAGAAATAGAGAGTTTTTTTTCCCCTGATACAGCTGGAGTCTGTGCTGCCACGCTTACTGCTTTATTCTCTGACACAAAGGATGTTCAACAATCGCTCTAGCTTCCCCCTCAATGTCTCCCTATTTTCTCTTTGTTTTTCTTTCACATGTGCTTTCTGTGTAAGGTTTTGATTGGATTTGTTGCTCAGAGCAATGCATCTCTGGAGGTGAAGTGGGTACTGAATCAAAGAGGTCTGGGTTTGTCTGGCTTACTCCCTTAGGAGATGGTGGGGGGGTTGTTCACATAGTCTCCCCCTGGCACTGTGCCAAAGAACAATCAGCATCGAGCTATACATTTGACCAGTATTTAAAGGCAAATAAGAGACTGCCTAAACAGCTTGTATGTGCACTGTATGTGGGAAGAGGAAAAGGGGATGGAGAGCCCCCCCCCCTCCCACTGTGCTTCAACATGTGTTTGCCTCCTTAAGGCACCTTGTGTGCTGAGAAGTTGTGAGTGTTTGTGTATGTATCTCTATGTATGAGTGTTGAGAGTAATTGGCTAGCAGTCTCGTTTTGGTCTTTGAACCTAAACCCGTGGTTGTGTTTAGCCTGAAGTATGTCATTAAGAGCAGTACTTACAGACTTGTGGACTTGTGGCCTGGCCTGGAGTTAACCGAGAGATTTATGGAGAGTTTTTTTTAATAATGACTGTACAACATAAGAATGTCTGGAAAGAAAGGGAATTTGACTGTTACCTGGTATCTCTACCACCGTAGTGACTGGCAAACGCTTCCCCCCAGTAGTTAATTGAATTTATTTCATCCATTTAAAGTCTAACAAAAACCTTATTTAGGATGATTCAAATGTATTACTGCACTTCTATATTTCAGTAAACAAGCCTTATCAGAGTTATTTTATCTGTGATGACCTTCCAAATTTGATCATTTCTCAATTTCTGGACTCAAACGTAACATATTTAACAGTGATCTGAATGACAAGATATGCAGAGCTATCGACACATCCAAAACTCCTAATAACTTTATCTGATGAGCTGGTGCTCTTGTCGTTTGAGTTTCCTATTTAAAAGTGCAGATTGTCCACTTGCTGCGATAACAGATCGAGTCTTGCTTCCTCTATGCAGAGGATTAGTCCCTCTCTTTCTCTCTCATACACACACACACACACACACACACATACACATTTGCACACAGCAGTTGGGCCAACCTGACTGCTGGACTTCCTGGAAATGTAGCCGTATTTGCCTCCTTGGCGTAACGACCCCTCCTGCATGCACCTGTGTCATGTTTCAAGGTGAGGGGTGATCAGGGGCCCCGTGGAATGGGCCCTGACAAAGAGGGCTTGTGCCTGTACAGGCTCTGAGTACCATCTCCTGCCACCTGAGACTTCCAGACACGTGTTTGCCTTTCTCTAGCAAATGTACCCTCCTCTGCAAATCAACCACCCTGAAGGTGAATGGCCCTGCACCAATATATTGTATAACTCCTCTCGTTTGACACTGATTAAACTACCCTTGGGGTGCGGGGGATCCTCATATTCCAGGTTTAGTCTATCTCTTTGTGTGCTGTTAAACCTTCAAATTACTTTTTAAAACTTTTTTTGTGAGTTTTATGCTCCTTGCCCACACTCCCCCTGTCTGCCTTCCCTCCTCATAGAGTTTTAAGTCTGGAACCAAACCAACCAGCTACGAGATGAATAGTGAGCAAAAAAACATTTGATTCGGTGCAAAAAAACATTTTGAAAATGGCAAAAAAAGGCGAAGGTACTAGACAGTGTACAGAAACTATCATAGACTTCAATGGCAGAAGCTCACTCTAGCCGCGGTTTCGCAGGTACGGTAAACGTTTCTATGGTAATAGTGAGTTGGACCAATCAGAAATGTTGCTTTCATACAGACTTCTAGCTTCTACAGGAGCAGAAGCTTTTATTTCACAATCACGTAGCTCATGGTCAGTTTACCTCGGATGGTTTAGACATTATGGCTGATAATCTAAATCCTTATGGAGAAAATCAATGGCATTTTTACTTCCGGAACCACACTGTTGAGCTCTACATACATTAAAGTCTTTGTGTCCATGGGAAAACTGCTCTGAAAGAGCTCTGTAATATACACACATCCATCTGTGTGATGCAGGGTTTTCCAAAATCACTGTATTATCAGGCATAACAGCAGATTATACTGGATCCATACTTGATTTTAAGCACAAAATGCTTGTTGGGAAGAGGTAGATGGTGGGAAGAGTTCCCTCATTCTATAGTTTTCTATATATAGACTTAATGTAATAGATAAAGAAGGAATAGTTTGACATTTTGGGGAAAAAAGTCATTTGCTTTCTCTCCGAGAATTAGATGAAAAGATTGATACCTTTTTCGTGCTGGTATGTTGAATGTGGAGCTAGAGCAAAGGGGCTATTAGCTTAGCCTTGCATAAAGACTGGAAGCAGAGGCAAGCAACTACTGTAACTTGGCAATGTCCAAAGAGTTGTTTTTCAGTTTCTGTTTGTGTATGGATTAAACAAACGTGTTAAAAACTAGCTTCAGATGTGCTGTTTAGCTTCTTTTTTTTTTACTTTGGAGAGAGCTGGAGTAGATGTTTCCCCCTGTTTCCAGTCTGGTGCTAAGATAGGCTAACCACCTCCCGGTGAATAAGCATAGGCTAATGGTATGCTCCAAAATCCTAAAAAATTTCAGTCATACAAAACATTATTTAAGAACCTTGCATGAAGAATAACAGGAAAATAGACAGATATTCATGAAAATATGCACACATGATGGAAAAGTGCTTTTCTGTTCGGGAAAATATCACAGTTGAAAGGATCATAGTGCTAACAAAAAAATAGCCAATGAAATACTTCTGCAGTGTCCGGAATGCTTCAAAGTGTGTCTTTGCATGTTGGAGGTCAAACTTCTTATCACAGATCGTCTATTTGGATCTTTTTAATTTAGGGGAGAGCTTACAGTAAAGGTTAACGTTTATTAAAAAGAAATAGAAAAAGCGTGCACATGCCCTGTTTTATTTGAAGGGTGTAGGTAGTGTAAGTGTACGTATAATGGGTGGAGGTGTAGAGAGATGGTGAGACAGGAAATGGCACCATAGAAAGAAAATCAGAGAGCAAGAGACTTCTTGTGACCTTCAGGAAATGTTGGGTGGTGGTGGGGTGTTTGTGTGTGTGTGTGTGTGTGTGTGTGTGTGTGTGTGTGTGTGTGTGTGTGTGTGTGTGTGTGTGTGTGTGTGTGTGTGTGTGTGTGTGTGTGTGTGTGTGTGTGTGTGTCCCATTTAACTACATTTGTGGGGTCAAAAAACCGGGAGTACACTATACTTGTGGGGTCCGGACAGCTTTGTGGGGCCAAAACGCTGGACCCCACAACTTTAAAGGGCTGTTTGAGGGTTAATACTTGGTTTTAGGATTAGGGTTAGACTTAGGTTATGGTTAGGGTTAGGCATTTAGTTGTGATGGTTAAGGTTAGGGTAAGGGGCTAGGGAATGCATTATGTCAATGGCAGGTCCCCACAAAGATAGTGAAACGCACCTGTGTGTGTGTGTGTGTGTGTGTGTGTGTGTGTGTGTGTGTGTGTGTGTGTGTGTGTGTGTGTGTGTGTGTGTGTGTGTGTGTGTGTGTGTGTGTGTGTGTGTGGTGCAAACATTTGCGCCATGTCTCATGTTTCACCTGTCCCACTGGCCCGGTGGACCTTTGTTGTGACCAGTGGAGGGAAAGACATGCCTGCTGACAGGGCAACTTCACTCAAGTGTGATAATGCAGAACACTGGAGCAATGTAACAAGGTCTCTCTCCAAACCACCTGATGAACTATGGCTAAAAGGATGTTACAGTAGCAGTGGGACATATACAGAAGACTCTCTGTTCTAGCATGGGATTCCTGCACGATATGAGAAACTTTAGTGCGAACGTTTTCATTAAGGTGTATCTGAGAAAGACAAGACGAAAGAGAAAAATGGAGATAAGAGGATAATAAAAAAAAAAGCCATTGTTTTCTGTGTGTTATTAATCTTAATATCAAAACACTATGCTTACTGGGTCTCTTGCTGTGCTCCATGCTCTACAAAGGTTATGACTCAAGAAATGATCAGCCAACGTTCAAGTGTGTGTGCATGTGCATCTGTGATCAGCCTGTGTGTTTGCGCACCTGCATGCAGGGGGTAATTTGTACTTTATTGCTGGCATAGAAAAGACAAACAGAGGGTAATGAGAGAAAACAAGAGAAAGGAGAAAGGGGGGGAAGAGAAAGTGGAGTGAGAGTGGAGAGACAGGCTTGTCTATTACTTCTAGAGCAGCTGGTGATTTTGGCAAGACGCTGCGTTAAAGCTCCTTTTCTCTCAGGTTTAGTACGCCCAGACTTTGCAGTATCCTTGGTTTCAACACTATTATATCACAATGGAGCCTTTGGGAGAGTCAATGCTTCGGCATAGCAGGCTTCTCAACTGTATAAAGACACCCATGACCGTTCCCTCTGCATACTAATGAATGCTCTTCAGATTCATGTCAGCCCCCTTTTTCAGCTCACTGATGGTAAGCCGTGCTCCCTTTGATCTCTCCGGGCAGGTTTGCAAGGCCAGGACTGTCTTCTTTTTCTTTTTTACCCATTTACACTCAGGGACACTGTGCCATGTGGCAGCATGTGTTGAGGTTCTTTCAGTTTTGTGTGTGTGTATGTGTGTGTGTGTGTGTGTGTGTGTGTGTGTGTGTGTGTGTGTGTGTGTGTGTGTGTGTGTGTGTGTGTGTGTGTGTGTGTGTGTGTGTGTGTGTGTGTGTGTGTGCTAGAGAGAGAGAGGGAGGGGGCGAGAACAACTGAAACTGCCTGACAAAAGTTGGCACTAACTCTTGTCATCCAACTGCCACTGACAGCAGAAAGCTCAACTTCCTGCTGCTGCTAGTGCCGTGTTTACTTATAACAGCCAGTGGAAAAATTCAGGGACTTTTTAAAAGAAAATCATATCTAGTCTTTGAGAAGTCAGCTTTCTCCATAGCAAAGGGATAAACATGGCCACAACATAATCAATAGCAATTCCCTACATACTTAGGGACTTAAAAGTTGAGGCATATCTTGTATAGTACCCAGTTGGGATATACATATCTGTAATTGAGATAACTGGACTTTTTGGCAAAACCAGTAGATTGTGAGGGAGCAGGTTTTACATGTTTTAACTGCAGCTCAGAAAGGGGGAGGGGGACATGATTTGTTCCTTTACCTTTAGTCTTCTTCTTCTACTTGTAATTCATATTTTCTGTTTTGCCCTGAAACTGCAACATTATCCAGGAGGGAAACCATAGGGAACTTTTAACACATTTCTTACAAATCCCAAACAATTTAGTTGTCTGTGTTGGTCCGCCAGGAGACTAATCTATAAGATCAAATAAATTGGCATGGTAGCTACTTCATTTAACCGGTTGCTTTATTTGTTCAAAAACTGTGTAGCGGGAGTGACTGCAGGTTTTCCTGCTCACGAGGCTTCAACGCATGATGCTCAGCAATTTAAAACGACACTATATGTTGTGTGGTATTTCCTGTACAAGTCGGGTGTTGCTGGGTGATCTTTAATTAGACATCTTTCACATCCCGTGCATCTGTCACCAGAGCATATTTAAACAAGCACCAAACAGATGTGCAGATATTGGTTTCTTCTGTGCATGAACAGAGCAGGTTCCAATAAATATTCACATGATACCTGTGGTGTCGCTCATGCAAAATTGTTCTTGAGTTTTTACATAATAGGATATGACACCCACAAGTGCTGTGCAATTTACTGCACTGACATTTTTATTTTAAGAGTATTGAAAGTCTTGCGGCACAAAATGTTACCTCATGCCTGTTTTCAGCACTTTAGTAAGAACTATCTATTAAGGCTCCACAGAACGAACACATCAGTTTCCTGCTCAAATTGTCAGGGTCGATGATACGACTTCTTCTATTTCAAATTTACTCCAACAATGAGACTTCAGTGTACATATACTGTATACTGGAGATTAGATGCTTTTCAAGTAGACTTCCACAGAAACCATTACCATGCACTAAACAATTTTTTTTCTATGCGGGAGGGGGAAACAATGCAAAGATCACTACACGATATGTCCCACATCGCAAGACTCCCAGGTGGTGTCTCTTTCTTTCATTTTGACATGCAAATGATCTCCTGCTCATATCAGTAACATCCCCAGGTGTTGAAACCTATTTATTGGCAATTCCAACCATTACATTTTTTTTTTTAATGGACATTTGAAAGTGCTCTACATGTGTACACATCCACATGCTGCCTTTTCATTTGCTCATTTGCTAGGCCTAGTTTGCATTTTTGTTTTCATTTCAACAAGGGAAAGTCATTTGCCTGAGGTTTCTCCTTTAGTCAAGCAAACCAAGGCAAATAATCTGAACAACACACGAGAGACACACTGTGCGCGTTTGGTGGCATTTTGTTTGGGCTTAACCTTCTGAGAAAGAGGTCAGTTAGTGTAGTGAAACGTTTACTTGTGATGGCAGGATTGAGTATTTTTTTGCCAGGCATGTAAAGCTTGCAGTATATGTGTGTTTGCATACTTTTGTCTATCCTTCCCTTCCTCTAAGTGTTACGTAAAGACTTGTTTGCTCACTTTGTTTTGAACAAAAAAGACTTAGCCAGACCTGGGGGCTAAACGCTGTAGATGCTGCCTGTCTCATGATGCTTGCAGAGAACTCATCTGAACAAACCATTCGTCTCGCGACTCGACATGATGCAAAAAGATGTATAAATGTATACAATGTATAAATCAAGATTTCTTTTAGCCTACATTTGTGTCTTTTCGAAATCAGTAACTGCAACTTCTGAATGGAAAATATGGTAGTTGAATTGAGTGCATAGCTGGGTTTTCTCTGTCAGGAAATCATACTTAAATTTAAGAACAAAAAATAAATTCCCATTATGTAGCCCACAGCATCTGGATTCTTCCTGTAGCCTATGCGTATGCTATCAGCTTGTTTTAAATATGATTTAAGCTAGATGAGTTTTGAAGACATAAACAAAATGAAATAACACGTTGATTGTACATGTATTTTACCCTGTTACTGGCTATACTAGAATTGATTTAGACTTAACATTTCAAGCGCTACAGTGGGGGGAAAAAAGAACATAAGCAATGACAGACGCAGTAACCTGCAGGCTACTTCTGCTCCCATATACTGTGAAATGGTAAAATGGTGATGAATCCTGTAAGACACTGAACTAGTATTGAACTGAACCTTCTCTGTCCCAACAGTGAATTATCGGACCTGCAGCTATGCCAGGGTATTTCATGCTGAGGGAGCAGGCCGTCACAACCTGAACTTTAACATGGCTCAGAAGGTGTGTGTGCAGCTGGAGAGCATCTTGGCGAGTCCAGAACAAATCGAGGAGGCCTATGATAAAAACATGGAAACATGCAGGTGAGCACACAAACGTTTGTTAAATAATTCTTTTTATTCATTTTGGTGAACAAGACTTTTAATTTCCTGAACACTTAAAAAAAAAACACACATTTTTTAATATTCTGTTCTTAAATACAGAACATTTATGATGAAACATTTACAGACCCCAAAATTCTCAAGATGTTCTCAGAAGCCCTGAGTTGAGCCCTGACACACATCTTTCACCATTTCACCTTCTGGATCTTCTTTAGTTCTAAAATGTTACAGAAAATACTTTTTTCATAGTCAGACATCATCATCATCATTTAACTTTAAATGTACTTGGTCTTCTTTATTCATCTGATTCGAAACCACTGATAAAACCCATTTAATGGAGTGATAACGTCCACATTGGGTGCATTTCATCAAGAGATGTAAAACCAGAAAAGAGGAAGGTCTTTCAGTTTTACAATACGATTCCCCCACGTTTGTCATGTGGTAGACTTCCAATAAAGGAAACCATGTGTTCCTTGAGTTCCCTGTCTACTTCACTGAGCAATGTGAATAACTTTGGTTTTTAGCATGATGTAATGTGTTTAGACCTGGCTACTTGGAAACAAATGGCATTCTGTATCAACAAATGTCCCAATTTGCTACAAATTGTGTCAAAATATGTCTTCTAATAACAATATTGTTGTGTCCTTTCAGGTACGGCTGGTCCAGTAATATGAGCATTCTCATCCTCAGACACACGCACCATGAAAACTGTGCAAAGAACATGACTGGCTTCATTATTAATTCACATGTAAATGCTGACGATCTCTATGATGTCTACTGCTATGATGAAAAAGGTGACTATATCACAGGAAATAGTCAGTTGTTCTTTATCAGTGCAGTCCAAAGCTGACACTGTCATGTAAATTTACAGTCTGCATCACATAGAACTGTTGTTATTTGCCTCTCCATATTGGTAACGTTGACTTCCTGTTCCCCCATGTGCCAGCTGAGCCTGAGAAGGACTGTAATAAATCCTTTTCAGACCCAAAAGGACACTTACCCTCAGGTGCACCAGGTTAGTACAATATACTTATTCACCCTCGCCTTGCCTTATTGTTATACGTTTAGTGCCCGTTTACCACCATATATCAAAAGTGTAAGCACTAATATACAGTAAAGTGAAACCAAAGCTCAAAATGATCAATTAAAAGCAGTTTAATCTGTTTCCATCATTAGTCCTATCATTAGAGTTCTGAAACTGTATTTATATTTATCTGTCATGGAATTGACCAGAAACAAACGTAGAAATTCAAGCTCCTAGCGCAGAATGTACAAACCCTATGCATATGAAAAACTAAGCAAAAAAAAAACTTTAGTCTAGACCTTGGTCTAGTTACTAAATTATCTCATCTCTAATAGTCGACACCAACATCCTCTCAGCTCCTAGCTATGCTACCTGAGGCGGGACATGGAGCTAACCCAAATCGTCTCTGGCTAGATAACAAGACAGCTGGGTGAGGTTACTTTTTATGACCGCCTTGAGTGCCAATGAGGGCTCAGATTCCCCAAAACTGGTTTTGGCTTCAACTATTTAATACATGTTATGCTGTAATACTGTATAGGGGATGTCTGAGCATCAGACAGTAAAACACTCAACATGTATGTTTATGTGCATATGCATGTGTTTTGTATTATAATGCATTATTATTTTGACATTAATGTTAGTCTTGCATTGCCAGACCCTCCTCCACAGCGCTGCAAAGGAGGGTCTGGCTAGTCCACACAGCATTCCGGGATGGGAGGAAAACATGCTCTGGTTTATTGGCATTTCTTTAAACCGATCACAATCGTCATGGGCGGCTCTAAGCACCGGACAGAGCCACGGTGCCGCCAGCCTTGGAAAGGAACTTATTTTGGTGGAACATGTGTACGTTCAAAAGTTCTTTTAGTCGTGCAAACAGAAAACTCAGATTGGACAGATAGTATAGCTATCTGTCTGGATTTACCCTGCAGAGATCTGAGGAGCAGTCAACCATAGTCCTCATAAATCCACCAGAGTTTAAAATTTCAACACAAAGAAAGCGGAAGGTAACGGACATCCGGCTGAATTTCCATTGGCAACGGAGCAATCCCTGAAGTGGAACGTCAGGGATATAGACTACATTAATGTTGACAAGATGATAGGATTAATTGAAATATGAAAAGTAAAAAAAAGTTTAAATCCCAGAAGTAAATATAATCAGGCTTCAGAACGCTGTAAAATGATATCAAGATAGATACCGCCGGGCCCTTGGTTAGCTCACCTGGTAGAGCGGTCGCCCACATATGGAGGTTTACTCCTCGACGAAGCAGCCGTAGGTTCGACTCCGACCTGTGGCCCTTTGCTGCAGGTCATTCCCCTTCTCTCTCGCCTTTCAAGTCTAGCTGTCCTATCCAAATAAAGACCTACAAATGCTCCAAAAATTATCTTTATAAAAATAAAAAAGATAGATACAGCCATGTTGCTAAGAAATGTTGTTCTTACAAAACATGACTGTAACCTTGTATGACCCTCTCTATCCTCCAATCAGATGAATCCTCACCACAGCCTCAGGCCCCAACACCAGCAGAGGGCCAAGAAGAGACCACTCCGACAACACGACATGAGGATGCTTCTGGTAGTGAGGGTGTTGACCCCACGGTAGCCCCTGGGGAAGATGTTTTTGTGACGGAAGCCACCACTGCTTTCACCTCTGTGGAGCCAGAGGCTTCCACAGAGTTACCTGCTGGTGAAGAAATCCCCTTTGAAGGGAGTGTCAATCCTGGAGAGGTCGACGTGCCCGCTGGATCTGGGATGACGCCATCTGAGGAGGGAGCATCTCCAACAGCCCCTTTTGGAGAGCCAGATGAAACACAACCTACCACCGAAAATGTGAAACACAAAGGGGAAATGGAGCCTAACGGAGCTGATGCCACGACAGAGTGTAAGGAAAACACAAGCAATAATCAAACAAACGAACAAACACATAACTGCTACAAATCAAGAACGTGTGTTCACTATGGTATTCGGGATATGGTTGAAATAACAACACCTGACAATGCAATGCATTCCTGTATAATAGCCATGCAATAAAAAGCACCTCTATGGTGCTAACAGTGATAATGTTCAGTTTTTGTGGAGACAGTATCAGAGAGGATGGGTGCTGATTCAACCCCATAGTAATTTTTGGATTGTGTGGTACTGCAATGTTGCTGTTATTTTGTCTGCCCTCTGTAAATCCAAAAACTTAATCATAGAAAATGCAGATACTTGAGTTTATTCGTAATTAAAATGCATGGAAACATTCTCACAGATCAGCACATACTGGCATCAGATGCAACAGGTTTTGGGAGGACTGAAGTAACTTTTAGAACACATGCCGCCCCCTTGTGTTAGGTTGAGCTGTGGAGCGGATTTATTATTTCTATGTCCCTAAGAGGGATTACAATCAGGCTCAGCATATTCAACAAACACACCATATGCACAAAAGTGTGTACTGAAGGCACAGAAACATTTATACATTTGAATTTCAAATCAAATCTGTTAATCAAATTAGTTGGATTTTCTCAAAAATGGGACTTGAAATAACAGATTTATACAGATCATGCAAAGGGGAAAACAAATTAGTATGTAGCTTGCAGTATCTGGTGCCACAAATCCTGCAGCCTCACAAAGAGTATAAAAAATGCATATTCAATTTAAGCCAATTTAAAGTGAAAGGCATCCTCCATTATACAGCCACAAATACATTTGAATATTTCATCTTGTTTTATATTTCATCTATTTATCTAGTTTTTAGTGTTTTAAATAAACTTATTTTTTGTGGGTGCTGCTGAGTTATATATGTCAGTGAATGACCCATATCTCAGATGGTTTAGATGTTTACCTGTTGTTTTATTGACATGCAGCTTCACAACAACAACATCCTAATGACAATGGTCGGGGCATGCGTCCCGGTGATTCTGAGCCTAATCAACAGGAGAGCAGCAGCTCATCAAGTAAGCAGCCACTTTAATTCACACCTCACGACCATACTGATTACAGTCAAGATGGGAATAGTGTTGGAGTCCACTCTTTATTTGTTTCGGACACAGCTTTAAGTCTTTCGACTCACGGCTTGTTTTTTCTCCCTCCAGACTGGATTGTAATCATTGGAGTGATTGTGGCAGTTGCTGCTATTCTTCTCGTGTGCGTAGCTGTTGCCAAAAGAAAGAGGTGTGACTTTGATTGCTGTTTTTTCTAAATCTTACACTAATAGAGCTGTCATGTCACATGTTTTAGACATACTGTACATTAAACATTACCCCCGGTTTCTCTGTCTTACTCTGCACAGTTAGTCAATCAGTGTTCCCATTTTCACATATTTTGCTGCAGATTGGGGGATGGCAACCAAAGAAATCAATAATAAATAAATGTCTGAATGTGCTCTCGCAGCTGGTGCGGCAAAAAGCAGACCCTGATGATCACAACCAAAGACAGCGGCGAAGGGAACGGGGCTGCCGCATCAGCATCCAGCTCCCACGCCCAGGAGAGAGAGCAGGAGATGGTGACCCTCATGAACAAGGAGAAGATCCAGGAGAACGGCAACACAGAGGAGTTCACCGTCATCACGCTAGAGGAGTCGCCAGATAAAGAACAGCTGGCGTGAGAGAGGAGAGTGTCGAGGCAGACAGGAAAGAGTAGGTGAGGATAGGGAGGGATAAAGTGAGGAGATTTGGCAGATTGGATGGATGGGGGGTTGGGGCTCCATACATTGGGGATAAAAACTGTTTCGGTGGCCAGCACTGGATGGACACTGAGTAAGGGTGTAGTGTGTGTTATTTAGAAAGATTGTCTAACTGAGGTACAAAGTATTGTATTGGGTGTGAAACTGTTGCCTCTCAGTGGGGCTTTTAAGACAACGTGCAGCATTTTGTTTGTCTGGTCTACCAGGTTAGCTAGGACTGAATGCCGGTCAAAGAGTGTCATGCATGGCAATGTATTATGCATTGGTGCATAGCAGGGTGTGTGAATGTGTTTTGTGTATTTGTGTTTGTGAGTTATATGCTTTGGTGATGATAAGGGTATGGATAGACATGGGTTTTTAAAGGGAGGGGTGGTGAAGTGAAGAACATATTGATGACAGCCTAATTTTCAGCCTAAATAGGAAATAATAAATCAATGATGACAACTGGGTTATTTTTTTGGAGATACTACAGATAGAAGAATAATAATAATTTGGATCAAAAACGACCTTTGATGTTTTCCATGTGTTTCATGTCTTTTGTATTGCTTATTGTTGTAACCTTGTGTATATTTCAGACATTGCCTGTGGACTGGAGTTTGGTTTTTCCATTTTCAAGACAACTGGGGATGTCGCTACCTTAATTTATGCAGTTTGGATTCCCTTTTTCTTGGTCTCTGTATATAAAGTATATGTTTTGGAAATGCCTTAGCAATAGCTGCTAGTGCTTTATGTTGTTTGGTAGAAAGGGGCTTTGTATCCCTTTTAAATAAAGGAATGTGTCATGTTTTGAGAGTTATTTAATTAGAAAACAGAGGTAAACAATTCAGTGAATGCATTTTGCAATAGTTAAAAGTGGAGTGGATATTGTATGAATTGATGTATAGCATTCAAAACTGTGCAATTGATGCACAATTTATGTCAGTTAAGTTAATATGGTATACCTTTATATTGGGTTGGAAAAATGATGCTATGAAGTTCCTGATGTTATCCTGAGGATAAGTAGAATGATAAAGATGATGTATACCTACTGTATACACAGTGTGTATATTGATTAAGGAAAAAAGAAAGAGCAAAAGAAAAACTTGGGTAAATTCATCATTTTCTGAAAGCAAGATTTAAGCTCAACCATGACAAGTGATTGGCAGCGGCCTAGCTTTAGATGCTAAACTACATAGCACTTATGATAATGGGGGGCCTCATGTGCTGTAAACACATGCAATGTAAAGGTTTCTTCATAAGAAAGGGGCTGTGACAACGTCGTCTATGGGCTCCTGAGGGGGAGGGGTGTGATGAATGAAGCTTGTGTGCCTGCCAAGGCCTCACTGTGCCATTCCCTGTACATTTCACACATGTAAACAAAATGCTGCAGTTTTTCTACTGACCTTAGCATTGGTGAAATATATCATACATTGTGTCATACCAATATTAATTCTTTTGTGACAGCTAATTCTTCCTGTTTTTCTGTATCAGCTGAAATACGTACAGCTATTGCAAACTTTTTTTTTTTTTATTGCATTTTTTTCTCTTAAGATTAATTTTGAGGAGAAGTAGCAAATGTACTAGTATAGGCAGGTTTTATGACACATTTACAAAAGATGTTGCTGAAAATATTTGTAAAGCCATGAATGAAAATAAATGTGTATAGAAAGAGATGTGCAGGAATGTGGTGTGCTCATTCACTGATCATCCTGTATGCGTGAAGACAAAAAGGAGTAAGTGAATGGCATGACAGTGGGATGTGAGTGGTTACATTGCCCCCACATAAGAGGAAGTGAGGTTTCCATGGCACCGGGGTCGTGATGTGAGAACACGTTACCACAGGAAACAAAGACTTGAGATAAAGACGGCCATTTTGAAATATTTAGATGCCATTTTTCCATACAGTGTTACACTGCCTGTATTGTATAGTCAAGCTGTCTTCATTGACAAGCATTGAAAAGAGCACAATAAGTGCTTAATTAACATGCATTTAGTAAACGCTGCGCTCCATTGTAACTATTCTAAAGAAGCTGCTCACACGTAATGCTGCCATCCCAAATGATTAATATGTAGTCAATAATTGCGATCTTTGGAAGAACATGCATTCTTTGTAATAATCAACTATTTTTTTTGCGTTAGCCATTTTCTTTATATGATGCAGGCAGAGACTATATATATATATATATATATATATATATATATATATATACAAAAGACATGATAGTATATCAAAAATAACATTTAGTTTTATTTTTTCATATCATTTTCATCTACGGAGCCCCCAAAGGGTCAAATCAGCTCATTGAATTTTACTTTGAACTTGGCATTATGCTGGTATACTGCTCAATGGGCAAATGTATACTCTGTTTAAGTTCTATAATCAATATTTCTTAAATGTACGAAAAGATTATGTGCAATACATGACGATGAATAGAGAATTATCAAAGAATCTGAAGCTCCCCTCTGCTATACGGACCTTTAAAGAGGTTATGTTCATTTTTCAGTCGCACTTTAGCTTAGTCTCTTTGACTTTCTGCTTTGGCGTCAGACGTCAATAATTATAACTTTGAATGCATATTAGCAGAGCCCAGTGAGAGACATCCGCTCACATTGGATAGTATACAGTTCATCAACAAATTCTGTCGTAGTGCTACAAAGAGAGAACGTTTCCATTTCTGGGACAGAAATGTGAAATTATAAACATTGGACTATGCACTTGTGGCTATAGCCCTTTGAGTTGCCTATGATAATTTTCTACCTGTTATACATCAGTATATTCCTGTACTTTGTGGGACAAATCTGTTTAATCACATCAGATTAAAAATTTAAATTTTACATAAAATAATGTATTAATTGCATGAAAGTATGGAATCAATCATGAATCTATCAATTATGCATCATGAATATAGAGCATTTATGCAACAAAACGTACACGTATGCTAATGTTACTGGGGTCAGATACTGACACAGCATTACTGTAAATGGTCTGGTGTCATTATGGGAGTAGAGCATACAGTCTCGAAGGAACATGAGATTTATTTGTCTAATACAGCCTGTGTTGTCTAATTAAGTTGTCATAAGCCCAGGTTAGTAGTATTAAGTGGTGTCTCCAGCAGCATTCGGTAGCTATTTGGTTTCTAATTACAGTGTAATTTGGCATAATAGTGTCTTAAGTATAGTTTATTTTGGGTCTAATGCTGCAGTTTCTAATTTAGGTGTATGGTCTCTTATTAGGTTATAACTGTGTTGGTTAACTGTCTAATAAGGCAAGGAAAGGCAAGGCAGCTTTATTTGTATAGCACATTTCAGCAACAGGGCAATTCAAAGTGCTTTACATAACAACGATTAAAAAATTAAAAACATAAAATATGAGAAAAAAAGTTACAGTGCAGTATAAGAAATTAAACATTAAAGAGCAGTTAAAAACAGTTAAAAATATAAAAGCAGATAAATATACGAGATTTTAGGCTGCTAGTTTGCTCTGTACACCTAATTGTTGGGGTGGACCTGCTGTTTTCTAGGAGTTTGTTCCAGATATGTGGAGCATAGAAACTGAATGCTGCTTCTCCCTGTTTAGTTCTGACTCTGGGGACAGAAAGCAGACCCGTCCCAGACAACCTGAGAGATCTGGGTGATTCATAGTGTAGTAGCAGATCAGAAATGTATTTTGGCCCTAAACCATTTAGGGATTTATAAACCAGCAAAAGTATTTTGAAATCAATTCTTTGAGGCACTGGAAGCCAGTGTAGAGACTTCAGAACTGGAGTGATGTGATCCACTTTCTTGGTCTTAGTGAGGACTCAAGCAGCAGCGTTCTGAATCAGCTGCAGCTGTCTGATAGATTTTTTAGGGAGACCTGTAAAGACACCGTTACAGTAGTCAAGTCTACTGAAGATAAAAGCATGGACAAGTTTTTCCAAATCCTGCTGAGACATAAGTCCTTTAACCCTTGATATATTTTTAAGGTGATAATAGGCTGACTTTGTAATTGTCTTAATGTGGCTGTTAAAATTCAGGTCTGAGTCCATGACTACACCCAGATTTCTGGCTTTGTCTGTTGTTTTTAACATTGTTGTTTGAAGCTGAGCGCTGACTTTTAATCGTTCCTCTTTTGCTCCAAAAACAACCACCTCAGTCTTTTCTTCATTTAATTTAAGAAAGTTCTGGCACATCTAGTCGTTAATTTGTTCAATGCACTTAGTCAGTTTCTGTATTGTATTGGACTATAGTTCCCTGTATAAATAAAGAACATATATAACAAATTAGTTTTTGTCTAATTTGATACAACGTACAACTTGTTAGCAAAACTATTTATAAGCTAAAAAGATTTTTGACAAGTGCATACACACGTAGAAACTAGGCTACTGTATGTTTTTCACTCTCGTTTAGATATTTTTATTGTCAAATTGTCTATTGGACATCCAATTAATAACAAATGTCCTTCAGGTTAAGGGTACAGTGTCCTACTAACTCTTGTTTAAGTTCAACTGGACCACCACCTCGACAATGTGCATATTTCTATTTTTATGCTTGACTCTCGGGGGTCTAAGGACGCGCCCCTGCGTCACAACGACGCTTTAACAATGTTTCTATTCTAATATTCCTCTATGTAAAATGTAACGGGATTGTCCTGACTGTCTGGTCATAATTGCACCAACTGAATGAATGAAACAGACATGAAAAATGTATATGTGTGTGTGTGTGTGTGTGTGTGTGTGTGTGTGTGTGTGTGTGTGTGTGTGTGTGTGTGTGTGTGTGTGTGTGTGTGTGTGTGTGTGTAAAGATGTAAAAATTCACACAGTCAAAAAGGCAGTATTTAGTTATGAATCAACATTTATTAGTTATATTTGTATATGTACACCAAAGGTACAACACTTATTGATATGTAGAAACAGCTTTTTTATGTATACCATAGACGGAGGAAAGTATTTATGTCTTTTTTTGTCTTTTTTTTCTCAATAGTGTATCTCCCCCACACATACGCTCTGCCTTTACATCAGAATTACAACAGCTTTACAAAGAGGGAAGGCCTAGAAAAGTAAGGAAAGCACGTTGTAGGCAGGAGTGAGACAGGTTATCAGCTCTGTTTAGGAGTTTCGTCAAAAAGACACATTGCAGTAGAAAAGGACAAGTTTGAAGATGTACTGGCTCTTTAATTTAAAATACAGTGTCAATCAATTTCCATTACATCAATACCATTTAGCTTAGCAAGTTCCAGTGTGTGTATATAGATTCTGTGAAGAAAGCAAAAAAAGGCAAGTGGAGTCAAGGCAGTTTACCAAGTGGGATTTCTATAAACCTCCATTATTTTGATGGCACGTCAGCGGTCAAATGTGTGAATATGTGGCATGTAGACAGGGTAACGCAAAATCTAAAAGATCCAGAATTCCATGTCTTGCAGCTTTAAATGCACTTGCACCAGGTAAACAAGGGTGCCAAAGACTAAAGCCCCTTTTCTTCATTGAAAAGAAAAAATGCTTCAGATGAGTCACCTGAGGAATGTTGCTTTATACTATTAACAGGCATCTGAATACATCTGTTTGTTCTTTCACTCAAATCAACTACTAGGCTGTGTTTGATTCCTCACTCTATCCTACATACAGGACAAATGTGACCTTTTGCTTTGTCTCTCTTTACAGGAATGTTTAGCATAGTAATTTTCCACCACCAATATATCTCATGTTGGCCCCCTTTTTTCAAACCAAAAACTTCCCTCGCTCTCTTTCTCTCTCTCTCTCTCTTTCTCACTCTCTTTCTCTTTGTCATGCAACCAGCGTCTTTGCTTCAGGATCACTGTAATTTCCGGAAATTCTGCATCGCCACTGAACAGAACAATTATATATTTATTTATGTACAATGAAAATGAATGCACACTGCTTATATCTTCATGGAACAAACATTCAAAATGCTTACATTAGATAAAAAAAAAAGATATTTATATATTGGTGTGTGACAGGTAAGTAAAACAACTAGTTAACAGCTATTAGAGAATAAAAAAAAAAACAAGCAATTTATTACACAATTTCCTCTCTATACATTTTGTCTAATCTAATTTTACTCAGGACATAGATGATATAATTGTTTTCTAAAGGATTACATTAAAAATGTCACAGCAATGAAACTATATTCCTATATACCATTTCAATGCCTCCAAAAGAAAACAAAAGGAACAAAAAAAAAAAACATCTGTTACCTACAATATATACACAAAGTGCAAGGAGGCACTTCAAAATATCATGCTTTTAAGATGGTGGTGCAAAAAAATAATCATTTTTATTTTATCCATGCTTCTAAAACCGTGAGTTTGAACATAATAGTGGTCCAACACTCAATCCCCATCGATGACACTATGGTCTGCATTGTCTCCTAACTGGAGAGAATTTTTCTTTTCCTGAAGCTCAAAATATCAGGCTCAAAGGGCCCATTAGGGCACCAGTGCTGTGCTCTGCAGCTTGCTCATTACAGTTAAAAATGTAGTGACCTTCGAGGTTTAAGAGTGTGTCTTTTTATGTGTGCATTTGGCAAAAAAAAATATGAATGTGTGTGCGAGCGTGTGTTTGTATGTGTGTGTGTGTGTGTGTGTGTGTGTGTGTGTGTGTGTGTGTGTGTGCGCGCTTTTTTTTGTGTGTATGGTGTGCGTCAGTCTGTGCGGTGTGTACTGCAGAACACCAAGCGTGCTCTATCTTGTATCAAAGCACACGTCTGTTTGCCAAGCTAAATAAAAGCAAAGTAAAAGACGTCTAAAGGACAGAGTGCTGTGCTAGCTGTTTTGTTAAGTTTCCTAAAGTTACTTTAATTGGCATTTGTTGTTGGCATTCGTCTGAAGTGAACATCTTCAAGGCAAGGTTGTCATTAAGCACACATGAAAAGAAACAAGACAGGAGAGAAGGACACAATACTGATAAAGAAATCAAATCCACAGCCACATCAGAGAAGTCTCACCTCTCATTCAACAGGTTCACAAAAAAGATTAACAGCCAGTAGTCCAACTTTGTTTCTGTTTGCAGGTTGTTTTTTTAAGCCATTTGGTTCTATGAGAGGAATATATATATATTCATATTACCTGATAGTTGGCAACATTCTGACATAATGCATGTGAAGTGTCCATTGATCTGTTCTGAGTTTCCTTAAAATAAAAAAAAACTATTTGCACCAATATGGACACACAGCTGCAGCATCTAGGGTTTGTAGAAACAGTCTTGAGCTCTGGTGGCTAAAATATATTGTTGTTTACCCTTTTAGGTCTGCCTAAACAAGAAGCTGGTAAGCCTCCCGAAAGAGTGTGCGATCAGTGATCTGTCTCTGTTTGTGCAAGCCAAGAATCCTTCTGACAGCTGAGCGCTGCACTAGCCTACTTCTTCCTGTGTTTCTTTTTCTTTCTATTATTTATGTTTCTGTTTCTGTCAGTAATAACTGGGTCTGTGCTTCCAGAGAGTATGCAGAAGGATCGAGCATCATTCAATCACTGGAATGTCTGAAATAGTGTAGTCTAGGTGTATGCTTCCTTGTATGTGCTAGGAAACGTCCCTCTCCAGCATATTATCGTATTATAAAATGACTGTCTTTCAACAAAGACCTTTGCTGTTAACTGTCACCATTTTCATAGTCAACGCTTTCAAAAGTTGTGCTGTTTAGGAGGCCATTGTTTTGAAGCTCTATAGTGAGCAAGTAAACATTTTAGGATTATTTTTGTTCTGTAAAAGAGTAAACATGCCTGAGTGTCTTCTGCTGTACTTATGTATGTAAATGAAAACACCATTTACATTTTAAACTTGGAACACGATCAGTGTCGACACGGAACGACTGGAATGTGCATGAACATTGTAAACACTGGCTTTAATTGTGCTCTGTCACTCTGTTTGTGCTCTATATAATCTCTTTTTTGTGCTACAAATTATTCAGATTTGTCAATTATGTATTATTGTTTACTTTTACAATAATCATTTTGGCGCAGATGTTCTTTTAATTTCATTGGCATCGAAGTTCTTTTTTGGAGGAAGGGAGAGTATACAGTTTCATATTTCGGACAGTGGTTTTCTTAGCTTTTAGGCTTCCTCGGAAAATGTGGTATATGCCAGCTGCTGTGGCAGCCAGTTTATGGACATCAATGTAAGAAAACTGAAAAATGTGTTGTGAGTGACGTCATGGAGGCAGTTCAAGGGCCTCTGTGAGTTGATTGATTTTCTGCCTGTTTGGTCCCTATAATTGACTTGGTCATGTTCTTAACCCCAGCTCTCTCTCTCTCTCTCTCTCTCTCTCTCTCTCTCTCTCTCTCTCTCTCTCTCTCACACACACACAGACACACACGCAAACAAGTTTTATATCTCACTCCACAGGTGACACAAAGAAAACAAAGTCCCTTTCCTTTACAGTAGACAACAAAAGGAAAACCAAAGGGGGATAAAAATGGCGTCCATGGTATGATTTGTGCTTTATAATTCCACTGTGACTGTGCTTTTATGTTTTGAGGCTCAGTGTGGTTATACTGTTCATTACTGTTCTCCCTGCCTCCTACCTTCATCAGTTTGCTGGACCTCAGGGCTAGGGTAATACAGGGCAAATGCAGTCAGATGCATTTTAAAGTCTCTGACAGTTTGAGAATCAAAAGTGATGTTCTTAGATGAGAGACTGAGCTGACAAGGAAAAGAAGTGGCTTGATGCACACATGTTGATGGTACTGACCGTGATATAAAGCAGGGAGGTTCAGTTCAAACATTACGTTGGTTGTCATGATTAATGCTTTAACTCCCACTCATCCTCTGGCATTAGAATAATGAATCGCCCGGATGAAAGATGGAAGATGATCTCAGTGCATCCCATGTTACACAGACACTTCTTCTCTCATCTTAATACCTTCTCTTATAAATGGAGAACCCTGATGTATTGCTAGGAATAGCTTATCTAACATTTTTTCTCTTCCTTCCCTCCCCAAGCCTTGAAGTATGTTGTGCAAGTATCTGCTATGCGGACATAATGTACTCTAACAGGTAAAGTATGCCTCTGTTATCATTTCACGGTTAAGTGAATTAGTATTATATATCAGTCAGATAGACAGTTACAAAAACCTTTATAGGGACTAATAAAAAAGAAAAGAAAAAGAAAACTAAACTACATTTAAAAAAAACAACAACAATTTTAGTAGTTCTGTTCGTGTGACTTTTTTTCATTCACTCTTTTTTTATCACCAGATAGGAAAGCTTGTGGAGCCCAGGAGCAGGGGATCTCTGTGCTGCCATTATTCATGTTTCCATGGTCCCTCCTCAACAAGCGTGCACTCCGCAGCAGAGCCGTTAGTGGCTGAGGTTACCTGTAAGCAGTTAGCAGGACAATCTAAACAGTTGATCCAAGGCACAGACCAAAAAAAACACAGTTCATTCATTATTAAACTTTGGATCAAAAGTAACACTGCATTGTTGATCCAGTGCTCCCACTTACGGTTTAGCCAAGCAATCCGGCAATTGGTCAATCAGGCTTACAAAGCTTATAAAGCATTGTTGACTATTATTTGTTGCTTGTTATGCCATCAAAAAAGCTACTTTACCAATCAATTCTGCTATGTCGTGGTTTTCAGAGTCATAGGTTGAGGTAAACCTTTCAGATAACACACATGACTGTAAACATTTTATAACTGTAAAGCCAGGATACCATTTATGACATTGAAATTTTTTTCTGTAATTGCGGGTACTTTGGCAATTAAAACACTGCCTCTTATTTATCATGTTATTTTGCTAAATACAAAAAAACTATGGGGGAATACTGGAACTTCTGTACGAACACTGATGATTGTGCTTATGGTTGTCCTAATGGTGGAATTTCCTTTATTGACCTGGGAACAGATCACATTATTTATGATATCCAAAAACCCAACAGGCAGTAAAAAACAATACTTGCAAAATAGATGGATTACATTGAAAACAAGGCACACACACTACTGAATGAATGCATTGTTAGGTTTGAGCTATTTTGCAAGCTCTCTACAGTGGTTTGCGTTTTTGAGAAAAGGGTTAGAAACGTGAGTCATACTACTTACAGGCAAAACAGAACAGAAAACAGAAAGTCATGGTGAATACTGGAAATCGCAAGCTTTTGTGTCACATTTAGATATAAATGTCCGTTAATAAATAGAAATTTAGAAAGGAGGATATAACTTTTGACTATGGACAGATTACTCGTGTGACAGGCTGCCAACGTTGCTAGGCAACACCTTTCATCCTTTAATAAATGAGTAGGTTCATCAGTAGACCTTTTCCGCCAGGGTGTGTGTGTGTGTGTGTGTGTCAGGGAACAAGCACTCTGAACTCCCTTATATTATTCTAAAAGCCTGCACTACATTCAAAGATGGGATTCAAAGCACATTATGTTTTACATTACGGGAGCTACTTCACAGCTTTCAATTTCACAACACAGTTCTCACAATGGGCAAAAATAGCTGGTGTCAAAATTAAAAAAAAACTAACTGGGAATGACTCACTGACAGCGTGTAGACATGTATATATATATATGTAGGGAATGTATGAACTGCTAATTAGCTGTAACACTTTCCCTCTCATTTAAAATCCTACATAGAAGGGTGAACCTTTGTAAATAAAACTCAATCAATTAAAATCACCTACATTTTAAAATAAAACAGAAGTTACCACACTGGACATTAAACTGAACAAAAGGAAAATTATTGAAAACTATTATACAAAAGGGAAAACATTACTTTATCGAGGCGTTTTGTTTTTTGGAAAACGGATATAGTGTGAACTTTTGATAGATGAGAGGGCTGCTAAATAATTCCTCAGGGTCATGATGAGGATTATCTTGCTCTGCCTTTCAAATGAGAGAGCCAATCCCCGACAGGTCACAGTCATCAGATCCGGCTAACTATAGAGCAATATTCCTCATTTGCACGCACTGAACTGTAATGGGAAAAATTACATTTAAGCATAATTCCTTATATTTGTATGTTTTTTTGTACTTTAATTCTCTCACAAATGCTGTAATAGTTTATCTCATTTCCCACATGTAGATTTTGATTCTAACTTTGTGAGACATCCAGTCTGGAACATGATGTGAGCACTGTTTGTCTGAACAGATAGGGGCTACAAGGTCACCCTAAAACTATCTCTAGTTTTCCCATGCCAGTTAAGATGTAACTGGGGGGGTGAAAGTCGTACAGGGAGGAGGAGGTGAGATGGCTCCGAGATGTCTCTTGTGTTTTTCCTGATTGTCTTCATGTGTATCAGATTGCCTGTAAAAATTGTAGCGTCATAATTAGCCAAGTGCGTGTGTGCTGTCACTCTGAAAATGCATATAAGCCTAGTGTTCTGTTCACTCATTTGAGGACCTGACTCCACACTGGGCTGCTGTGCCTTTTGTGAAATCATGTTGCTCCTATGCAAATATATAAATTTTTTAATAAAATACAAAAACCTAAACTTGGTTTAGTTTCAACTGTCTTATTTGTTTCACTTTACTAAAACTCTTCCCCTGCTGCAACAGGAAACTTCCATTACATAACTTAAATCATTTTGTTTTTAGTTTGTGTAATTAAAAAAAAACTTTTGGCAAGAGCGCTTAACATTTTTGGATGTTCGTTCAACACAAAAGCTGCTATTCCAGAAAAAGAAAATACATATGTACACATGCATCTGTTGTTCATCAAGCAAACGTGCAGGGTGAGCATGCAACAACAAAGAGGGTCATATAGAAGTCTCTATGTCCGAAAGCATTAATTGTACCTTGCATTCATCTACTACGACAGAATTGTTAGCAGTGGGGGTAGCGGTAGAGGTTGTGCTAGCGGTAGCGGTAGAGGTTAAGACGCACTGGTTGGAATTGTTTTCGCGGTGGTTCTTCATGTCATCGTAATAAGACTGGGTCTTCGTCATCATTTCAATGTCGTCGGATTTGGCCGCGTGTGCGTCCAGCTCCTCAAGCTCAGCCTTGGAGAGGTGGTACACGATGCCTGCACCGTAGGAGTCACCCACCACGTTCACCGATGTCCTGAATCGATCCCTGAGGAGAGAGAAACCAGGATAAAAAGATGGTTTGCTACACTTCAAATCATCAACCGAGGAAACCATACGAGGTGGGTTTTCCAGATGCATGAAAAACAAAAAACTAATGTAGAAGCAAAGGGAACAAACTATATGTTTTTATCTTGTCAAACTCACAGCAGCCAGTCAACAGCAACCAGCAGACTGATGTCTTGGGTTGGCAGGCCTACAGCGGTCAGGATCAAGAGCATAGTCACCAGGCCGGCACTGGGAATACTGGCCGCTCCAACACTGGCCAGGGTGGCTGTCAGGCTGGATGAAGACAGAGCAAAGCGGCACTCAATCACATGCGCCAAATCTACTACACCTAACCACATCCTCCACAATCGACCCTGCTCAGACACCAACGAACGTGAAATCACTACAGCATATAGCTACAGATGGAGACATTTATTCTCTACGACACTAGTATGGAGAGCAGTAGCTGAAGAGCCCCAGAGTGGGTCCTCCATCGCACATGAAAAGAGGTTTAAATGTGACAGACAGGATGTTTTATTTGAGGGTTTCGTTAATTGATGTGCCCTGTAAATGTCAAGCTTAAGTTTGTCCATCATTGACTCACTCTATTAACAGAAAGATAGTTACAGATACTTGGCTGGTCTTGGTCGTCCTGCTTAGCATGAGGCACGACACTGGCACATGTTGTAGCTTCCTCCTGGTGGTTTATTTTCTCCACTGAAAATGTCTTCTCTGAAGTTGCTTCTTTGAGCCACAGAGGCTGTTTGTTTCACTGTTAAACTCCTGTACACGGCTGCCGTGTTTGTCCTGATTTATTAAGAGCTAACTGTGTATCATAAGGGCTCCATTCAAACCTTTTAATAGTGGGAATTACAATTATTACTGCTGTTTATGTTACTGGTAAGAATAGCTTTTCTTGAACCACAGTCTGACTCTGTGCAGTCAAATTTGTGTCCATTTAAGAAGCCTTTTTTCATACAGGGATTGTTGAAATGTATTGGAAGGTTTCAGCATTTCACTACATGATATTGATATTTCATACATAGGCTTTTAGCAGCGCAAATGACATCGACTAATAAGATATAGGTTTAAAGTACAAGGATAAACCATGATGAGTGTTTCCTGACCTGACAGTGATAATCTGACCAGGGTCAAGTATGATGCCGTTCATTTGGGCGATGAAGATGGCTGCAACCGCCTCATACAGAGCAGTTCCATCCATGTTGATGGTGGCACCGACTGGGAGCACAAAACGAGTGACTCTCTTGTCAATACCTAAGTTCTCCTCCAGACAACGGAAGGTGACAGGCAGTGTACCAGCACTGGAGGGAAAAGCAGAAAAAGGTAGGTTATACTTTGTATCACTGTATAAATTCCAAGAAACAACTATCCACTTATGTTTATGCTAACCTGGAGGCTGTCCCCAGGGCAGTGATCCAGGCCTGGAAGATGCCCAGGAAGAAGGTGAAGGGATTTTTTCTGACAATAGCAAAGTAGATGGCGGGCAGGAAGATTGCTCCGTGGATGATGAGGCCAATAATCACAGTAACCATGTACATACCCAGCTGCCTGCCCACCACCTCCAGGTCCTTGATGGAGATGATCTTACCACAGATGAGACAGGCAATACCAAAGGGAGAGTACCTGACGAGATGAAAAAGCTTTAGTTAATAGCTACTTTAAATACAGAAGACACAGACTTTGCCAAGACACAAATTGTGTTTCACATAGCTTGATCTTCTCAAATGCTGTAATGACTGGAGAAATAACTTGGCATTAACAGTTATTTCTGACCCAATGAGATTCTTTAGTGATACTAACCACATGATACAGATGACAAGTTTCATCACAATCTCATTGAGGATACTGAAGAATTCAAGCATGAGTCTGGCCTTCTCTCCCATCTTGCCCATGCAGATGCCAAATGCAATAAAGAAACCAATCAGACCTGTGACAGAAAATCATAAATGTATCAAACTTTGAAATACCAGTGTGGACAGGTGAGAGGACTACCACATGAGGGGATTATTTTTAGGAGATGAAAAGTTTTACATTTACATCCAAAAAACACTCAGTTTGTTCAGATGTTTGCTACTGTGAAACTCTGTAAATATTGCTTTTATGTTTAGCCATGCTAACAGCAATGCTGGTTGGTTGGTCCACCACTTTGGGCTAAGCTTAAAATATCTGAACTACTGGATGAATTGCCATGACATTTGGTGCTAATAAGCTAATGTTAGCAAGCTAACATGCTAAACTAAGATGGTGAACATGCAAAGCATTATCCCTTTTAAACATCAGCATGTTAGCACTGTCATTGTGAGCATGTAAGCATGCTTATATTAGCATTTAGCTTAAAGCACCGCTGTGCCTAAGTACAGCCTCACAGAACCGCTAGCAGCTTAGTCTTGTTCAATGTTAATTGTACATACACTGTACGTGTTTTCGGATGGTTACATACCCAGAACATTCATGCCACTTTTGAACTGCAGGGACTTTTTGACAATGAACTGAGGATCCTTGGTAATGTTAGCCACCAGTCCCTCCATGGTGGTGGCATTGACATCCTCCTCAATGACCACCTCTACCTTCTTTGTGACGGTCTGGATCTGAGTTAAAGGAAGAAATTATACTAGTTATGAGTTTGATGACCTGGCTACTGGAATCAGATATGAGGTTCCATGTTTCCCAATGGCACCTTCTGTTTGAAAATCATGTTTCCAAATTTGCGTCTTCACAATCCATTGTACATTTAGATTTCTCTGTTAATAAACCATAAACTATATTAAGTCAGTCAAAGGATTCTTTTTCTGTACAAACCTACCTATTTCCAGACATACAGGCTTGTGAGTCTCTCTAACTAGATATTGGGCTACACATGATATTCCATATTAAGTGATGCCAGTCATCCAAGACTAACAGTGACTTTCAGATATCACATACTTTCTAAGCATCTAGCACCTGAACTGCAGCATTACATCATATCTATTAACTTGTTATCTTCATCCTCCATTACCTGTTGGAAACAGGCCTGCACCAGGTTCTCTGGGAATAAGTTCCTGATCAGATCAAAGAAGGCATCTAAGCTGGACACTTCATCGTTTTTCTCGCCCTCGCCCAGATTCTCCTTCAGTTTGGGGTTGCCAGGGTGGATGACTAACACCAGGATGACTCCCAAGACAGCAGCAATAACAGTGGTGGTCATGTAGTAGACCATAGCTCTGGTGCCAAGGCGACCGCTGGATTTGGCATCCAAACCGGCCAGACCTGCAGACAAAACAAGCAAGATTGTATTTACCTGGTAATTACTTGGACTTATTGAATGGAAATGTTGACCTAATACTGCGGGCCATGAAGGCTGGATGCAAAGACCATTGGGGGCTTGCGTTATGGTGTATTTTATAAAATACTGTCAATTATGGTTTTCAGAATCAGAATTACAGAAATTACAGTTTTTTTCCTTGTGTCTATTTTTAGTATTACAGCAGTGAAAAATTTATTTATTTTCCCTTGTAATCAAACTCAACTGCACATGTGCTGCAATGCTAACACAGCAGCAAAATGTTTAAAATATCTGATATTCTTGTAATAATATATGTATTTGCAATTAGTAATTAGTCACACTGCACCTGTGATTAAACTGGAGATGATGAGAGGCAGGATCAACATCTTCAGCATTCTCATCAGGATGTCTCCGGGAAAAGCAATCACCATGACAATATCTGGGTGGATCGGGGAGGCGACACGAAGCAACATCCCTGATACAGCTCCCAAGATCACACCTGAAGTGCAAGGAGGAGTATGAGTGAGTGAAACTGCAAGAGTGTGTGACGGCAAAATAGACGAAAATCAGAAATGAAGTCAGATATTGAGAAGTCAGAGAGAAGAAAATTAAACATTACAATTGAATAAAAGCATTTTAAAAAAAAACATTAAACATTAAATTAATTTCTTATGGGTGTATTATGTGTCAGATAGGAAGATCTCAGATATAATCTATGAAATAACAAATGATCTCTGTCTCCTTAAAGAATCCTTAATAACTGATCCCTGTCAACTCAGTTGTTTGGATTTGGATTGTCTGTTACATGCTTAAAGAGGACAGTGGGTTGAGAGGATAAAATGGACACCTGCTGAGAGAGAGTAAAGCTCATGGAGGAATTAAGATGAGATCTCTTTGAAGCAGTAGGGAGGAGGCAGCATGTCAGCTTCCCTGGTGAAGCATCTGTAATCTCTGAAAACCATAAATGTTTTTGAGATTTGGTTTTCTTACTTTGTGGCAGGGCAAGTAAAAGAGACTAACACAAGGATTCAATAAAAGAGAGAAAAAAAGAGGTAGTGAATTTCCATTACCTCCTGATTCCTCACTGGAATATTTCTGCCATCCAGTGGGTTCTTTGCTACCTTACCTATCCTTAGGCCTCCACTCTCTAGAAGCCTGAAATCTGTCATTTGAAAGATCAGCCCCTCCCTAACAAAGCCACTGTTGATTCTTGACATATGCCACTTCCAACTAACAGTTCTTTTCCTGCCACAGTGTTTCTGCCCCTGAAAGTAAAGATGACATCAGTGTGCTCTAAGCCCCCCTGCAGCCCAGCCCACAGTACCAGGCCTGGTTGTTGGCCTCCGTGTCTGTCCATCTCAGGCCACACAAAACTCCGCCATGCCACCCCGGGGCTGCACTTCCTCTGCTACCACACCACTGCCAAAGATCACACAGGCCGAGACGTTGTTTAATAACAGACACTGGAATCAAAAGCCCTCCAGTTTTTTTTTTTTTTTAATATTAAGCTTTCCTCTGTTCTTCAATCCATCCTCCAGTCTTGCAGCATCCTGTGGATTCTGCACAACCAATGGTTTTGGATGGCACTTGATTTCCTGTGCCTTCTCTTTGGCCCATTTGCAAGTTCCCATCCAAGCTCTTATCTGCCAAGTGACAGATGATCAATGATCATGCTGGCTCACTTGCTTTGCGAGAGTCCTGCCAAGTGGGGTGAGATGTACACATTACACATGCTCACACAAAGACACGTCCATGCAAGCAGGATACAGATAGACAGGCACACACATGGCTAAATTAAATTTACACACTTATATGCAATTATTAAGTTTTACCAGTTTCACAGCCTCTGCTTATAGCAAGGAAGATTGGAAGGGACCACATAGCTGTCAGGCACAACAACGTATAAATGATATTGAATGCTGATTAAATACAAATCTGATTCAAGGCCTATAACCAGAAATTGCATGACTACTTTTGTGCCCTTTCCTCTTTTCATTAAGTGACCCATACCTATGGGTACCTGGATAGCTCAGTTGGTAGAGCGGGCACCCATATATGGAGGTTTACTCCTTGACGCAGCGGGCCCGGGTTTGATTCCGACCTGTGTCCCTTTGCTGTGTGTCATTTCCCCTTTCAGCTGTCCTGTCGAATAAAGGCCTAAAAATGCCCAAAAAATAATCTTAAAAAAGTGAGCCACCGCTATAATCACAATATTTTTTCATGCACCATCAGAGGCTGTTTGGATGTCCAGTGCTCCACAGCGAGTTTGACAGCAACAGGTGGCACGGAGCAGGGGAAGGTCAGGACACACAGTCATCTTACTGTCTGGTACACTGAGCGAGCACAGATGGCATCTTCTCCTCCTATTACGAGGAAGCTGCATAATCAAGCTCTGGGTTAACAGAACACTGAGCTCAGTGGTGGTTGCTGCCCATCTTCAGCGTGCCCTGCCTCTTTTTAGATCCCTAAGGAAGAAAGAAGGGAAAAAAAAATACGCTGGCGACGAGGTGACTTACCGAGGATGGTGAGTGTGAGCAGAAGGTTCTTGAACATCTTGGAGCAGATGTTGGCACATTTGGACTGAGGCCTGGCCTCAATGGGCTCCAGGTGACTCTCGTGCATCCTCACCTCAACTTGTTTAGGCATACTGTTGGCACTGTGACAGAGAGAAAGAACAAGTGCAACTGTTACTACAAGATGCATCAAGCTGAACTCCTTTAAACGCACACTATTGGCTCTACAGCATAAATCACTATACAGTGTATCATGTGGTTACGTTCTATCAGGTGTGGTCACTGTGAGAAAGAACAAGGCATTGTGTTGACTGGATGTGTGTGATGTCTCTGACAATATATCTCTATTTAAAAAGAAAACAGTATATTGTGAAGAATGTTAAGCATTCAAGCTGTCACTCCAAAACTGGTTACTATAGCATCCAACAGATGGAAGCGGACTACAAGCTGCTGTTAGTCAAGTTGTAGGGGGGGGGGGATACTTCAGGCACATAGCATCTCAAGTCAATTTATTAAAAGGATTTACATAAAGAAGTTCTGTATTTTGATAAAATAATAACTGTTTTTTTTAAGGATTTACATGTGTACATTATGCAACTTGACTGCCTGTAATAGGTTCCAGGATAGTTTTTTTTTACCATATCATGCATAAAGAAATGGCATGAATTTAAAATTCTGAAAAAGTGCTATTATACTAGATTCTGAAATCAAGTTTCAAACCCAGTTACATTATGGAAACTATGGAAAATTACAATTCAAATATATATATATATACACATATATACTGTATAGGGTGGTTCACAGTGTAGACAACCAGAGACTAAAATCCCCTAGTGAGCGTATTTAGACATCCACTTAAGACAGTGATAAAAAGAGAAACAGATGCCCATTTGACAGTGAAAAAGTTTGATGAATCACAGAGAAGAGGAGCAAATTAAGCAATAAATGCATGTTAAGACGTTTACCCCCTCGATAGATTCTCTCTCTCTCAGTTATGAGACACACCCTATTTGAATTAAAAGGTGATTTCCCATCACAGGCAGCACAGAGCAGTTTCCTGCTGTCCCGGCGAAGTGTGAACGGAGAATAGAGCTGTCACATGCCAGTTAGGCAGGTGTTCAATAACTCTGCCAGAGCTGTATATTCATCTTCTCCTCAACTAATCACAGGGACAATCTATACAATTGTGTTGCGTGGTTTGACGTTTTTTTGTCTAAGAGGAAATTAAAATGTCTCTGTGTTCCTTTTCATCTCCAATAAGCCAATGGAAATGCCTGCTCTGATGGCATTACAAAGAAAAGCAAAGAAGAAATATGTGACTCTGACCTTTCACCCCACCCCTGGGGTTCATGGCCTAAAAATGTTTTTGTCCTCACACCCTCCCCTGACAGTTCACTATGAAGTCAGAACACTTCATAGAAATGAATCATGTTGGCTGTCAAGCTTTTCTTTTCAAAATCTAACTTGATCAAAGGCAAGACAGGGAGCTCCAATCAATAGGCAGCGTTTGGAAAACTTCCTCGCCAACAAAGGCTCTTTATGGTGTTATTGTTGTTGTGTAAATTAGTTGCTAATAATTCCACATGGACACACACACACACACACACACACAGACTCACACATTTACACACACACACACACCTCCCCCAGCTTTGTGTATTGCTGCTTTATAAGCGTCGCTATAGGAAGACCACCTGGTCAGCTTCCAGGCACACAGATGGACCAGTCCTGTCTCCTCTTATTCATTTCAAAGTGAAGCGTGAAATACAGCAAATACATGAAACAGCGGACAAACACTAGCCATCATTATTTCATTCTTCAAATTATAGCTGTATGAATTAGTAAAACTCCAGGAATAAAACCCTGAAAAATGGGCATTACCATGTAATCCCATTCCATAAGAGTTATGAGTGCTGTTAATTGAATTGAATTGTTAATTCCCCCTTTTCTCTCTCTTTCATTATTTTTAGCAATAGGAGAGAGAGGAAGCAGCCGTTGGACGTCACCGAGGTCGGATATTATTCTGTCATGATCCTCTAATTAGCACTTCTCTCACCACGTCAGAGACAGATGGGAGAGTGGGCTTGTGCGACCCAGTGATAGATGAAAACGAAAAAATGTACAGCAAAGAGTAATCAACTACAGCAGAGAACCATCATTTCACATCAGTAGGTGTTTTTTAATGCTACAGAATTATTTTACTGAGTGGAAAATTCTCCTTACCGTACATAATGTTAGCTTTAATATATATGCTATGAGTTTAGAATTAATTGTCTCTGCCATAAAGAATAAATCTGAGATATAAAGCTTTGAAGTTTTTTAGGATCCATTGAGTTAAATGGGTCTGAGATGCTTCTTTTAGAAACTGTGCCTATAAAAAAGGCCAACAAGATGTTAATAGCTACTTGTGAAATTGGTGGAACTTCATAATTCAAAAGTCATGACTCACACACACACACACACAGACACACACAGACACACACCACACACACACACACACACACACACAGGTTTGTGGCACTATCTTTGTGGGGACCCGTCATTGACATAATGCATTCCCTAGCCCCTTAGCCTAACCTTAACCATCACAACTAAATGCCTAACCTTAACCCTTACCCTAACCCTAACCATAACCATAACCTAATTATAATCCTAAAACCGAGTCTTAACCCTCACCCTAACCATAACCTAATTCTATCACTAATCCTAAAACCAAGTCTTAACCCTCAAACAGCCCTTTAAAGTTGTGGGGTCCAGCATTTTGGCCCTACAAAGCTGTTGGGATCCCACAAGTATACCCACACACACAAACACACACACACACACACACACACACACACACACAGAGTTTCTTCTCCTCAGTCTCTAATGGAATCCTCTTATAAACCAGTTAATCGTAGCCGAGGGCTTACACAGATCAATTGCATTACAAGACCGTAAAGCCATGAAGAATAATGACAGTCTTAATAAAACAACACCTGTGACAATCCAGGTGATATACAATCTAAACTGAAGGATGTTAAAATGTTTTAAATTGTATTGTATTTTAGTTTTTGCTGATATACTACACTTTAAATTGTTATGTACTTTCTAAAATTACAAAAGCATTTCATGTTTACTGTTAACGCTTACATAAAAATGCTTGCATTGATTCAATAAGAAAAGTTAAGAACTCTTATGCCTACAACTGTAAATGGGATGCGAGTACTTACTTCATTTCTGTTGGAGTTGAGGTAAGTGCTACATACATTGACCAGGATCAAATCTCCAGCCTTTGGTAATTAAGAGTGAATCAGCACAAGAAATCGTTAGTAGGATCACGACTGCTCCATCCAAAACTGTTGCCAGATGTCAGCAGGTAAGGTCCCAGGTACAGCCGGCGGCTGAAAACACCAGAGCTCTGCCGACAGCTAGCAGCTCTCAGCTGTCCACCAGCTCTTCCAAAGCATCCAGAGAGGAGCGAGTCAACACAGCCCAGACGACAGACCCAGTCACAGACACAGCAACCTGACTTGCCCCATCCTGAAGTCTGCAAACCCCCCTCAGCCCCCACCCCCTGACTCCACCACCACCCACAACCAGCTACACACCAAGGCGCACACACACACACATCCAGCATACCTAGAAATATATATATATATTTTAAACTAAAAAGAAGAAGTGGAGGGTGGAGTCAATATGTGAGCTTAAGAGTCAAATCCCTCAGGGACCCTCCATTCCCTGGACACTGTAATCCCCCCCCAGAGAGCACTCTCCCAGACTCATCCAGCTACGTGGGATAGCGAGGGAAAGGCCAGGCTGCTGAAGATGAGCATGACGATGCCTGCTAATGGCACAATGTGGACAGTGGTACTTTGTAAGTAGCTCTTTTGCTTAAAGAGGAATAAACGACAAAGGAATGATGGATGGAAGATTTAATGTCATAATGTTGCCGGTTGGGAGATTTGAGGTCATTCTGATGGACAGGGGATGAGAGGCTATTGTTTATAATATGTCACTCTAGAGCCACAGTGGTTCAAGAGCCTATGTTTGATTTCTGTAAAATGGTTACGTCACACACAACAAGACCCAAATCATTAGATTCAAAGATATGATCTATATATATAGATATATATATATATATATATATATATATATATATATATTCCTTAATAACCTTGATGAATAATCATTTAAAAATGGAAGATAACTACAAAATATCTGTCTTTAAAGATTCTGATACACACATTCAAGTCACACACACTCCAAAATATAGAATTATGTGTCCCCACTATTCAACAAAACTCCAAGTGTTGGACTCCAAAGCCCAAATGACCAACGTGATTCATGTGAGCATGGTGTCATGCTGATTTCCCTCCAGTCTCCCAGCAGCATGGGACTTCACATCGTATTGAGCAGTATCACATTATTCTAATTAGGGAAATGTGTTGGAAAGCTATTTCCTCTTCAAACAAATGACCAACTGCACAACAAAAGCCAGAGGAATCCCATCCCTGTCGGCAAAGGTTGTGTCATGAGAAATCACTCATCCTAAATCCCTTGACGTGTCATACTGACTGAAAGGGCCCTCTCAGCAAAGAGCGAGTACTTTCGGGATGAGAGCGGACAGAGAAGAAGGGGTTACAAGAGAGGGACACTAGGGGAGAAGGGGGTACTGGGGTCACACCAGCACCTCTCAGCCAAAAGAGGGGCCTGTGAGGGGAAGGCTGAGGCAGCCATCCCTGCTTTTGGCTGGTGCCATGTGAAGCTCTCCGCTTCCTCTCTCTTCCTTCTGTGGGGCTTTGTTTCACACGCAAACAGCAGCAGTGGCCCCGACTCGCCCGGCCAAGCGCTGCATCCAAACTGGCAGGGGCGAGAAAAGAAGGGAGGGGGGTTCAAATAGGAGGGGGTATAAGGGTATAGAGGGGGGGGGGTGCAGTGGGCATGTCCAGAATGCCAGTTCTTTCAGGCCACTGATGTCATGCCTGTGCCCACCGTGGGAGAGCAGCGGAGGGACCAAGGCACCCCTTTCTCTTTCCCCCTCCGCAGTTTTTCAGGATGAATGACTCTTTCAGAAACGCCAGCCCATTGTGTCCCATAATCGACGGCGATTATCCCGATTTTATGCTGCCTTCCCAGTGCGAGGAGGTTCCCTGAGTGCTGGCATTGAGGACCACTGCGATGCAGCAAGGACCACGAGGGGTTGTCCTAGCAACACTCTTGCGGCTTAAAGGGAAGGGGATAAAGGGGAAAGAGGAAGCTCATAGCCACACACACACACACACACACACACACAACCACACACACACACACACACACACACAGCATACAAGCACATAGCCTGCACACACACCATATAAAGATGGGATACAGCTTGCTTGAAAGATTAGCAGATTACACAATAATTAACATGTTTGCATTAGGGACCAGTTGCATGGTCATACTCGTCTGAATTTCAGCTTGTTGGGATTCATGCGATAGCACAGAGGAAGATGTAAATGAGAATACAAGTTTCCCACTGGGCTCTCGAAGGGGCCCGATGCCCGTTCTCATGACTGGAGCATCACAATATACTGTGAGGTAAAGACAACTGGAGCTGGGCCAGGCTCCGGATATATCTGGTCCCCCCGGGGGCCTCACAGCCACTTGCCATGCAGTGGGAAGAAATGGGCTCACACATACTGGCTGCCTAGGAGCTGTGAAAAAGCCCCCCTCCCTCCAAAATGAAGCTCTCAGCAAACACTTCAGGTTGTGCTGTGCATAGAAAGTGGGAGATAAATTCCAGCATCTGAAGAAAGGGAAGCTTTAACACTCTACGCCTCTCAATTATGTTTTCCTAGATGGTTGTCGGGATGGATGCATTCAGTGATAGATAGTGATAGAGTGATGTGTGGACTGTCATGCAAATCTGGTTTATTCCATCAGCAGTGTAACCTACTGTTCTTCAGTAGCAAAACAAAACACAGAGGGCCCTCTAAGAGTGCCGCTTGCTAAGACACATTATCTCCAATGAGTAGAGTAACCATGGCAAAAAACTTTCCCATCGGGAAGCTGCCTTAAAGCTTTGTGTAGATTCAACCCCAAATACCAAACCACAATCAATAATCCTGTTATTCCCAATATACAACTGCCTAAAGGAAATTGACCTACCAGTTTCTCAGTCAATTCATCCCTTGGAAATGTATGTGTGTCCATTGTCTGCACATATTCATGTATCTCCACCAGTTCTGAATCTACTCATCAAAAGCACACAACACACTTGGTCAAACCTTGGTGTTAATATATCAACTAATACAGGCAATATCAGTGGAAGGGAACCAGACTCTTTATCGTCTTGATATGGTTAATTGACATGTAAGAGAGTGACCCCAAACAAATGTAAGGTGTCTTGAACTACTTCCAAGTGAACTTAGCAGCGAGAATACAGGCCGATCAAAGACAGAAAGAGGCACACAGTCAAATGAACTGCACATTGAATGGAGCAGATATTTGCTGATATTCACTCAAGTCAATTCCAGGCTGCCTCTCACTGGTTTTTGGACCGAATAAAATAGCTGGAGAGCAAAGAACTGATTCTAACGGAAATAAATCAGTAATACCAAACATTGTGGCTATTTACAGTCTCTATTTTTGCTTAAATGGAGCAGAACAAAGGAAATATTAACAGTTGTTAAAGCATTTGTTGGAAAACACTCTCTTGCAGTATAATATTTATCAGGAATCAGGCCCTTACAGTAATCAGCGATTGTACCATTAAATTCAACATATTATATTTGTATTTTAGCTGCAGTTGTAAATACTTCATTACTATGTATTATCTACTATTGATCTGTTTAATACCTCGTTCTTTGGGTGATTATAAAGGGCTACCTTTGATGTGTTTGGGAGGTTAACCCTTCCAAACAGATATGGAGTAGCAGGGCAGGCCTTCAGTACCACGGTCAGTGACACAGCCTCAGCCCTCAACTCAGGTTGATCTAAGCTGTAGTGCTAAAGGAGCTGCTGATACCACAACTGATCCTAAGTGATCATATGGCGCTTTTCCATTACATGGTACCTGCTCGACTCGCCTCGACTCTACTCGCCTTTTTTTGTTTTCCATTACGAAAAAAAGTCCCTGGTACCTGCTAACAGGTACTTTATTATAGTACCACCTCAATCGAGGTTCCAAGCGAGCTGAGGCGATACTAAAAGGTGACGTGAAAACCTGCAGAGTACAGATTGGTCGGAAAGAATCATAACTGATCACTGCGTCATCATTGCTAGCGACAGACGGGGGTGTCCTGAACCAACCCAGCATTTTTAAATAGTTTAGCCAGCGGTGGGTTTTTGCTGCCTCCAGCTTCTTTAGAAGCAAAGTTTTTCTTGGTCCTGCTGTATGTAAGGTTAGCAAGCGGCATTCAGGCATTGAAGCTACCAAGAGTCCTCACAAGTCATACGTACCACTGTTGTCAAATGATCAGCATGTAACAATATGTACCATTTTCACAGGAATTCACACACACACACACACACACACACACACTGGCCTCTGTGAGCAAAGTCTGTGTGCCTTTCTGTAACAATTCTACTGAAGAACACACATCTTCTTTTTGGTTACTGTCCATCATGTGCAGCAATTTGGTAAATGCTTCTCACATTGTGTGTTACAGCTGTAACACTGTATGCTTTCATCACCTTATTGTCATCCTATTTTACAATCAGGGTGCATCCTGGCAACGCATGATTGAACCATACTGTATGTGTCTGTCCCTCAGCATCCTCTAAGGTTTCCCTTTGTTTGGCACAACTCTTTGTGTCCATAATGAGGCAGTCATTAGAGAGAGCCTCTGGGAATCCTGAGGCTAGTGTTGTAGTCTGCATAGGTCTCTCAGATGTGACCAGTCCCACTGTAATTATGTGCTAACAGCTCCATTATTCTGGGGAGTGGTTGTCATAGGGCTGAATTGGGTGATTCCCAATTATCTGGATAATGTCTGCAGAGAGATTTAGTTTGATGGCATCCAATCCAACCGCAACCCACTTCACAGCCGGAGCTACAGTTGGATACTAAATCGTAAAGAAATGCTCATTCCAACACGTCTTTCCTTCTCTGCCTTTAGGTCTCTTTTTTGTTGCATTTAAAGTTAGCAACTCTCTGACATTCATATTACATGTCTCAGCTTGTATAACCCTCAGTCATTCCTCCATCATGTTCTTTCAATGGTGTCCTTCAAAGCTGCAACCAAAAGGATTTTGTTACTGCCCGTCCAGTATCTCCTATCCCAGCCCCCATCTTTGCCTAAAGCTGCACAGATGAAAGGTCAGTGGAGAAAAGAAGATCATCCATAGTCACGTGAGATTTTCCCACTGTACCTCCCTATGACCTCCTCTATCCGATGAGGGGCTGCACACCTAATGCAGACAAACTCATCTCTTTTCTCCTAAAGCCGCTCCTGTGTTCATGGCTGCTGCATATGAAGCAATGCTACTATCATTAGTAAAGGCGCATCTGTTTAACAGAGCTGCCTATATAGCAGCACGCAGCTTCTGATGGCTTTGGTCCAATCCCCACAGGAGCTCATTAAATCTGCCAGTAAGGCAGGACCACCCCACCCCCTACTACAATCACCGCTATGGTATACCCGCTACATTGCTGAGAGGGGGGTGATAGGCAAAGAGAGAGAGTAGACAGAGGGAAGGGTGGGAGGAGTGAAACGGCAAGAATGACACATAAAGATAGATGTGTAACAATGTATGGGGGAAGGGTGAAGGAAAAAAGGGGTAGGGTAGAAAAGGGAAGGTGTGGCTCATGAAGGTAAGGATGGAGACAAAGGAACGGAATGGCAAACAGATGAGAAAATAAGTGAAGACGGAGAGAAAGCGTTGGACATAGGTCAGATGAAAGCAATCAATTGAAGTGGAGAATGAGATGGAGCATGCCTCTACATAAACAGTATATGAGTGGCTTCTGTGTTATCAGGTTATCTGTGGATACATGAAAAGCTGACATCTGTGTTGGGCAGCTGGGGAATGGGATTAGTGCACAAATCACATCTCATACATCGCTAGACTCACCTGCCACACTCTCAAATCTAAATATGCGTTGACGATACGTGCACTTACTCTCACTCTCTAACCCTGCTCTCGCTCACATTTTGTGTACAAGTACAATACATGTAAATGCAAGCATGTGCGCACACACAGACTGTCTGTGGCCATAAATCTCAGTTGGTCCAGTCCTGTGGTATTCGAGGTGGGGTGAGTGGGTTACTGTCTCACTAAGGGTTTGCCAATAAGAGGGATAAGGAGGATGGATGTTCTCTCACTAATTAAACACAGGAGCCTGTAGGGACTGAGCGCAGCCCCGCTCTCCTCACACCACCCTGCAGTGATGACAGAAAGGGCATTCCTGCACACACACACACACACACACAGGCTGATATTCAATGGACATTTCTTTTTAGTGGTTATAGGGTGTGTTAGGTCAGGTGAAGAACAAGACAAGTTGAAGCTCTATACAGTTAAAAAAAACACTAATGTCAACAAGGGAAGCAACCTTTTAGAGTTTTCAGGTTCATATTTGCAGGTAACTATTTACTGCAGGTAAACAATGTTATATTACCAGTACAGTGCACCTTAAACAAAAGTACTAAACGCAGAGTATATACTGTAAATCTTGCAGTCATATACTGCACTGGCTGCTCTCTATACAACCAACTGAAATTCCTGGGCATACATTACAACTAATGTGCCATATGGTATCTACTGGCTGGATGCCATGCGATGCTTATTACTGTAAACAGAGGTTGAAACATATGTAGACAAGGCCCATGGTGATGTTATCGTATGTACATTTCTATAAGGTCTTTATAAGCATTGTGTTTTTTATCTAATTGCAACATTCTCTGTCTGTGTATCGCACTGAGGAAAGCACACCACATCAAGGATGACCAGAAAACGATGGGGAAGCATATCAGGAAAGCACGGAAGTGTGACAGAGCTGACAGTCTCTTACACTCTCATTCTACTATGTGCATTTCTCTTCCTCATTACACACTCTCCTTCACGTCTTTCCCTCCTTTTCTCTGTTTTTCTTTCTCCTTCTCTCTCACTCACACATATACGACATGTCATTGCTATCACATCACACGTCGCATTCATCTGCTGTGCATGTCTGACAGAAAAACACATTTTCGGCAGAGGCTGATATCTGGAACCGTGGTCTTGTTTCTAGGCACCGAAGCACACGGGTTACTAGCAAACACGTGGAGTATGAAAACGCTGGTGTGAGCCTGAGTGTTTGCCAACTGTTTTGGTGCAGCAAACTGAATTTTAAACAACAAATCCAATGATGCGTGAAGCGAAAACATCATAAAATAAATCTGGACAAATAAAGACTGAAAGGGATCCAAGAAATATGTTTGGGTTGTCTTTAAACAATTACTTTTATTCACCCTTTTAGAAAAGCAAAAGTTCAGCTTGTGCTATAAACCTAAGTCGACCTCTAACACTGCCAGCCTGCTTTCCTTTCAGGACCCCTTCACTGACACTGTTCTTTCAGAACCACATGTATGTATACACATGGCCCTTGCCCTAACCCTATCCCTTAAATGTTTTAAAAATAAGAGCTAAAATAATCTATTACTGACTGCTGTTACACACAAAAAGCCACAGAGGGACCTCTGCTGCTCCTCACTTTATTGTTTTTCTTTCCACGTCAGTATTCGCTGCACACTTTATCAAACTATGTAAATATTTCTTCAGTCACACGCAGCACTGGAATGCCATTGAGAGCGAATGCGCTCGCTTCGGCTGTTTCCATCACCTAATTATGACAGCCCGCCTATAGTCACAGTCAATCCTTATCAGAACCTCTGGGGAAAAGCTTTTTTTTTTTAACACATATCCACTGTTTCATCCCAGTCACAGCCAAATCCCCAGAGCACACTCATCTTAGGGCGCTCAGAGGATGGTAAACCCCCTTAAGTCAAGATTTAAAGCATACAACACAAATTCCCCGAAATCCTGGTTCACTGTAATCCTCTACCACTATACAGTAAGAGGAGCCAGGATTCCCAGTGATGTCAAGTTCAGTGTGGATACAAAAGGATTCTGTACGGTGTACAGTGTGCAAAACGGATTTGAATATACTAGATAAATCTTAATGAATTCAACTTGACATAAAACTTTGACAATATGAGCTTTTCTCTTTCTCTTTCTCAGATAGAGATAGATAGATAGATTTATTAGATAGATAGATAGATAGATAGATAGATAGATAGATAGATAGATAGATAGATAGATAGATAGATAGATAGATAGATAGATAGATAGATAGATAGATAGATAGATAGATGTAGCTCCTAATTAACCAGTGCATAATGTTGTGAGCCAAAACCCTCAAACAAAACCCTCTCTGTGTTCATCAGCCATTGAGGCAAGCCACTCTTGGAACACGCCACCGCTACTAGAATAATGGGCCACTTTACAGGCCTCCAAGTTAGTTAACAGACTCTAGAGCTGGGAAACCGCTAGCACAGGGTTCATGGGGAGGAGGGGCAAGTTGATTGTTTCCTTCGTTTTTGTTTTCGTAACCCCCCACCTCTTTCTCTCCTCTTTTAGTTCTGAAAAGCGGGCTGACAAACATGCAATGAAGGGGTTGTTGTGTGTTCCGCTGGACAAGTGGGTGAGGTAAACAAAACTAGACTGTAGGGTCTATCAGCTGGGCTCGTCGGGATGGGATAGGCTGAGCAGTGGGGAGCAGCACCCATGCAGAGGGAGGATTGGTCGGGGGGTCTGTGAAGTAGGAGGGGTGAGGGCTGTTTTGGGGGGAGTGGGTGAGGGTAAAGGGTCCTGAGCGAGGGAGAGCAAAAGGGGGTATCCGGAAGAAGTGGGAGGTGGACATGGGTGCTGAGGTTACTCCTCCGAGTGTGGGCATTGTATTTGGTGCCGAAGTTCTCATGCATGCCCTGTGTTGGCTTCCTAAAATGTCTGAAAGTGATGGAGCTCTCCGCGATTAAGTGGACAAGTGGCAGCTCTGCTCTGCGCTCCCACAGCTCAGGCTATTTACATACTCAAGGGGAACATTAATGCCGGCCGATCCCCCAGAGCTGAACAAAGAAGCACACAAACCTGCCTCAGAGGCCCATTACGCACTTAATTGAGGATTTGTGGAATAGTAAAAAGGGGCAAAGGAAGAGGAAGGTGGGTGAGACGGGGAGGGGTAGTGGGTGAAGGGCAATGACACTAGTTTTACTTAGATTAACTTTAGTACATAAAGTTTCTGTGTTCCTGGTCGGGTCAATACTAATGGCCGGAGGATCAAATGTGAAAATGATATCTAGATACATCTTTGTCACCATACGGAAACTCTAGGCATCATCAAATCCTTTTGTTTATTCATTATTTACCCTCTCCCTCCTTATTCCCCATTCACTGATGCTCCCATTATCCTCATTATGAAACTGTCATAAAACAAACTTTACTCTATAAAGGAAGGATGTGAGGAGAAAAGCAGCAAGAGCAGCTCCTACAGGATAAGTTAAACAGAAACTATAAGTATATTTGAAATGGTCTTATGTTTATGAAGAGTCAAATGTCCAGTAATCGAAACGTTCAAACGTTTATAACATATCTCAAGTGAACATTTCTTTCTGCTTAATTGTCTTATATTAAGGTAGTATTGTCTGTGTGTTGAGGCATAAGGTTCAAAGAGCAATGGTGTAAACCAAAGGTAGCTGATCTGACAGCCAGTGTGAATCTGTCAGAATGCATCTTGTGACAAATGTTCAAATGAAGTCTTCTATTTGTTTTGAACGAATCACTTGATGCGCTTTGATTATGATTCTTTTGTTGCCCATAATGGACTGATTGTTCTCAATTGCATGGTCTCTGGTGCCAAGACCTATGGTGCCAAGAGAAATGGTCCCACCCCGTTTAGCCCCCTCTCCTCTTTACCAATCACTCTCAGAGCAATTCCGTGACTCCCTCTGCTGACCTGAATTCCGACGTAGCAGGTGCCAATGGGATGTGGGTGGTTTGGGGTTTTTTCGGGGAGGAGGAGGAGGAGGACAGTGGCAGTGGTGAATGGCTTGGGTGGGATGAGGCCTTTACAGTACCACAGTAAACACTGACCACCACCCAGTATGGAAATGTGTGTGTTCTGTTGAGTCCTTTTGAAAAGGAGGAATGAAGATTGAAATATCGGAAACCATTGGAGCAGATCAATGTGCTATTAACCAGTTTAAGTAAGTCCAAATTTGCTCGACTTGTGGAATCTGTAAGCAATTCGCACACGTGGGGGCTCTGACCATGACTTTTGTGTGTACCAGATGAGACCAAACTAAAAATTCCCACATGGTGTTTGTACTGGCTACTCAGCATTTTGTACCTCATAATAATTTACTTCACTTTTACACAAAGTACTAGAAAGTTCTAGAAAGTAAATAACATCTAATTATATTAAAACATCTTGACGTGATAAATCACAGAGTAGTAGTATAATTTATAATTTACTTTTTTTCTTGTCTTTATTTTCTTATACAAGATATTTTTTTGTATTTGTATATACATAACATATTTGGCTGTTGAATTGTAAACTGTTGGTACTTTAAGAAATATTTTCTTTTCATCCTATCTTTGAAATTCATACTATTTTGTCTATTTGAATGTGTTTTATAAATGATTGGTTTTTTTTAATATGCAAGGGGAACCTTGCCATGTCTGTCCTGCACTACCAGCTCACCAAGGCAAGTTCCTGAAAACATGTCTTGTGGTAACAAAGTCAACTCAACCCAACTAAATCTCCATCTGTATTCACCATATTTTTGCTAAGTGACAAAGACCCACAGTTCCACTTTTGGAGGTGATGTCCCATCCCTTACACATCAACACCGACAATATGGGCAGTTTAATGAACACTGCAGTCTCATAGCGAAACTGAAGAAATGCCTTGACCATGGCCAGCGGAGATCTATCGTTTTGCCGCCCAGCAGCAGACTCGCTAGTGAATGCCTGTGTTTCTGTTCCTGTGCAGTCATACAGAAGTGAAGGGAACCGGGCTCTTTGTTTGGTCAACCCATGGGAAAGGCCTCACTCTGTTCTGCTCTCTGAGAACCAAAACACTGATTCTATAGGCAAGACTTAAAAAAGAAAAAGAGCATGAATCCCACATATTAGGAAGATTCACACCAGGAGTAAAGCGATGAGGAGGAGATAAATCGCAATTCAAGGCCTGAAAAGCAAAGGAGTACGAGGGAAAATCAAGTGCAGAAACAAATGAAATTGGATGATATTAAGGCAATTAGGAAACACTGAAATAAAAGAAACAGCTAAGGGAAGAGATAAAAGGAGTATTGAGAAAGTGAGAAAAAGAGAGACAGAGATAGACGAGCATGAGGGTGGTAACGAGTGAAAAGAGGAGCTGGATGGTACTTTGGCAGCTTCAGCGTGTTCCCAGGAGGATTACTCAAGCACTCGATGCCACAGACTGCCAACAAGACCACAGAGAAGCTCCATGAAGGGAGACCCACAGCCACACACATACACATCTCCGTGGCTGTCTGAATATCGGTGTCTGTTTCACCTGTTGCCTCTCCTCCCTCTCTTTTTCACCCCAGTTGTACTGTCCTTTTCTCTTCCTTTTTCTTTCATTCCTCCACTTTTCCCAGCATGTTCCCCGCCTCCCTTTCCTCACTCTCTATCTTTCTCACCCTTCCCTTCTCTGCAGCTTCAGCAGGCAGCAGCGAGAGAAGAGGTTTCACTTGGCCAGCCACAGACAGGTAACATATGCTCCATCTTCAGGCTGCCTGCGCGGCCCTTTTTACGTCCTATGTGTCCTCGCATGGGAGAAACAACCCCACCTTTTACACCACTCGGTCACTCCATTCTTTGGCTGTTCTCTTTTCAACCAAAGAGAGAGTTTAATATTTTACTGTCTATCCTCCCCATCTTGTTTCTCTTTCTGTCCCTCCCACGTTTTAAAGCCACTCTCCCACTCTATCTAACACTTCTGGCAGTGTAAAATCTCAGTTTGTCTGGCAGAAACTTCAGCGTTTCCACATTGTTCTCAGGTTTCATTGCTTTTCTTAGGCGCTAAACTGAACTGAAGAACATTATGGAGCAGTGTACAAAATATGAAGGCAGCAAGGAAAATAGGCCAGCACTATCTGCTGCCTGCTTGCTCTGTAAGTTGTCAGGCGTTATGTAAAATTATAGCTAATTCTCGCTATGAAAACAAGACCATATTATCACATTCTACCCACTGCATGTTAACATCCTATAGGAATTTAATTAATCTTTCAGTTTGCTCTACAGTGTCAACGTAATTTTCTTTTCATCAGTTCACGCCTGCTTACTGCTGACGGCTCATTTGGTCTACCATTCCCAAACATCTATGAGTATTACTGACAAATCCATCCAATGGATTGTCCTCTCATTATTTCTCAAGCACGGCCGACTACTTTAATCAATCCATAAAACTGTTGAGATCGATTGGTAAAACTTAACTTCCACAGTAAAGACCAGTCAGTGAAGAAGCTATCAGGTAGCACATTGATTTTTTTTTTTTGCCCGGTGTGCTGTTACTTCCTTTTCCTTTCTCTGTTATTTAAACCTGGCTCGCATTTCTCCACAACTAACCTCCCACTAACTGTACGCATGTGTGTACCTCACAGTAGAACAGCTCAAATTAAACACAACTAACAAACACATGTTCATGCAAAAAATCTTCTCTGCCCTGAGTACCCCGGGCGAGCGATGTCTACCCTAATTAAAGTAACGTCTTCACAGATGGCTAACATAACAGATTCCAAGAAATATGATTTTTAACTCGTTTCACTTCCAGTGGGAGATCAGCGACGCTGCGGGGTTGTGTCTGGGCGTGGGATTGCCTCTGTATGCTGTCTTGTGCATGTATGCATGCATGCATGATTACTTGGATGCATTTATGCTCAGAAGGGTTGACACTTCCAATGATGGTCTTTTGATCATTAAATTTTAGAAAGAAAAAAAAACTAACACAGGTTGTAATAAACTTGTTACTATAACAAACACAGGTACAAAATGACATCACACAATTCATTTAGATTCAGAGGTGTCTCATTAACGAGAGACTTGGATGTTAAATCTTATTATATCTAAAAAAAGGAATTTCAAGTAATCCAGAGAGAATTCATCTAATGTTGCATTTACTTTGACTAATGCAGTCTATTTAAATGTCGCTAATAACATAAAACAACAGAAGAATATTAAACAGAATGTTTCCTAGAACAGCATACAGCCAGACATAAACACCCAGGAAATCATTTGTTTCTATTATTTTGCCGGAACATGCAGGTAAAAAGGATTAAAAGAGCACTCCCGGATAAAAGTCTCTGCATAAATTCCCTTACACTAATGATGTTCTTCTTTGTGAACTAATGCAAAATATGTGCATAATGGACCCAAACAGACTCCTATGGATGTGGATGTACATTCTGGTTGCTCTGGCTGCATTCACAGCATGTAACCATGTCACATGATAAACACATACCTTCATTTGTAAAAAAAAAAAAAATAAATAAATAAATAAAAATGATTAAAATACCGCCCCTACAGACTCAGGACATTAAATGACTCATCCTGCCTTTCAGCATGTATGAGCTTCTGTTGTGCTCATTCATGTAAGGCAGCAAATGCCACAGTACAGTAGTTTAGAGAGCAGCCTCTGGGAAAAGGACAAAACGCGTTAGCTGCATGGACACTTTCCTTTACAGATTCTCCAAGCAATTACACTGAAGGCCAAGGCCTCTTCAGATCCCAGCCCTGCCACACAATGCACATGGCATGCCGCCAGTTCCTCTGACCAGGACCACCAGCGGAAGATAGCGCGCCCATTAAAAACCCAACACATACAATGATCTCCAGTCAGAGAGAGCACGGCACCACCTCCTCTCCAGTTTTCATGCATCAACATGCAGTTGACAGACTCATCCACGTACACGTTTTTTTTCCAGTGGCAAGCCAAGAGTAATGCTGAAGGCGATCAACTGAAGGTGCCATGAGAGTTGGTTTCCATGGTGACATTGATGGTGTAATTGGAAAAGTGTGTGTGTGTGTGTGTGTGTGTGTGTGTGTGTGTGTGTGTGTGTGTGTGTGTGTGTGTGTGTGTGTGTGTGTGTGTGTGTGTGTGTGTGCGCGCGCGCGTGCGTGTGTGCGTGTGCCCGTGCGCGAACGAGTGCTCGCGTTTTAATATGAAAGAGGGAATGGACTGCAACGATTGGCTCAAGAGGTGGGTGGCGATAGTAAGGATTCTTTCTCGTGCTGTTTAACTCTCTTATAATGAAAAAACAAACCTGCGGCAGTGGACACAGGGAATGCCATGGACTACTCCACTGCATAAGCATTGTGCAAATAAAATATGCAATATCCTCTGTCTCTTCCCCGAGGCCCATATATACGCTACAAATTATTTTCGAGGGAACACTGCAAATCACAATGCAGACGGTTTATTTTTTTTATTTGTTTTCTCAGATCCAGCAAGTTTACAAATAATGTATCTACATTATGTATTAGTGAACCTGTAGAGCGAGACTAAAAAAAAAACTTTGTGAACTCAGGTTATAACTTGTTGACTGATTTATAATCAAAACACGTTAGTCGCATCTGGTGTCTAACTGAGATTTATTGCACTCATGAAGTTGCCAAGAAATGGCACAGGGTAGTTGTAAATGGAGTGGACGTCTCAACTGTTTCTATGAAGCTTTTAAAGTTATAATCTACGGGATAATTCACTTCAAAGCGACATGTCTTTTTCTTCTTTTGAAACATCCAACAGGAAGATGTTGTGCGTTTGGCAAGTGGAACTCTTCAGTTTAGTTAAGAGAATGCTGCTTTGGGCACGAGCAAACACACACACCAGAGCCAGAGATTCAAGAAACAGGTTTTTCCTGGAGATTGTAGCGCTGACATCAATTTCTCATACACATTTTAATTATTCCCAGTGATGTAACTGTAACTGGCAGGGCATAATGATAATTTGCCTTGCATCTATACAGCATATCACTTCCACTTGTATTTGATGCATGCACGTCTGAGGTTAGTATGCTACTGTGTGAAGCCCGAATAAAAATGTGAGTAAAGGCAGATCTTTTATTCAAAATATAGGCTAATGTAAAGTAATGCAATGTGCAGCGCGAGCCACTATAGCGCTCCGGGACTTTTCACTGCAGGTTGCCACCTCCACGGCTTAATCAATCAGTAGCCAATCTATGAAATACGAATATTGCGCAAAGGAAGACACCCAAAAGTTAATTTAAGGGAGATCTTCTGGTGTTTTCTTGTATTCTTAAATGGTTTACAAGCATGCAGTACTTTCTCGATTAAAGCAATTCATTACTACATTTACCCGTGACTTGTTGTGATGATAAACAAACAAATGAAGCTACAAATCACGGTCAAGACAAGCCGTGCCTCGATCTCCTCGTCATCTCCACCATTGCGCGCGCATTTGATCCTGTTTGCAAGCTAAAAGTAAAAAAAAAACAAAAAAAAAACAGCATCTTACCTTTGTTGAAAAGCAGGATGAAAAAAGTTTTTGGTCTTGTCCCCTCGCAGGATCTTTCCGTATCCGCCTCAGAGGTGTTGAGCCACAGCGAGCTGCAGGGCGCACAGCGGTCCAGGACAGGAGCGCTTCTCACACCAAACGGAGGGCTTTTCTGTTCGTTAAATCCGAGGAGCTGCGCCGCTCAACGATCCCACTGAATGAGCTCTGCCTCACCTCACTCTTCGGCGCTTTAGGACTCCCCCACCCACCTCCGCCCGTTTCCCCCCTCTTTGTCTCTTCGGCATGGGAATAGCAACTCCCGTTGGTTGAGGATGTAGCCTATAACGTACCCTTCTTTCTCTTTCTTCTTTGTCTTTCTCAGCCACTATGCCAATCACACCCTGGTTTGCAAACATATCCAAGTTGTTGCAGAACCTGTTCATAAGAGGTGTAGTGCAAAATATTTTTTATAAATTCCTTAAGTCAAATCATGTATTAACATGCAGAGAGTGTGCTGCGGGGTTCTCAGCCTCTCATCCCCATATTGCTCTGGCTTTGATGTTTTATGACGTTTATTTTGTTGCTAGAGAGTGCAGGCTGAAACTCATTAAAGTCAGTGCTCGATGTCCGTGCATCCTGCAGCGTCTTCCTAATCTGTACATCATGTAGGCTACTGCAGCTCTAACTTATGCGATTGCAATTCAACAGAAAAGCAGTCAGTCAGTTAGTCACTTAAACTGAAGTACACATTGAGAACTGATGGATACCTGTGAACTGCAAAAAAAAACAAAAAATAAACACAAGATGAATAATGCTAGTCCAAACCATGGAGGAGAGGGATTTCGGAACAATTTTGACTCAGATCAGTACATATGCCCCCCGTTTTTTTGCTTTACTAATGACTCCATAAGTCTTTTTTTGGCCATTTATGGTAGTCGAGTGAGGTTGAGGACAAAGAAGAGGACGAAAGAAAAAATCATGGGAATAAAAAGGGGAAAATAATGGAAACATTACTGCAACATGTCTTTGATTCATGTCTAGTGAAAACTCATCATATTAAGTATTAACGATTATTGTCATTTGTGATTTTTCAAAGAGGAGAAACGAAGGAAAGAGGAAAAGTAGTTGGGACGACAGGTTGGCAGGTCATTTTGCCAGAGGCAGGGCAATATTTTGGAGACACTGGGCAATATTTTAGCAGGTTGAGGGTGATATTTCTCTCTTGTAAGGCGACTATGGACCCTGTCCTCACAAGAATAACAAAGGCACTGGACAAAAGGCATCAAAATGTCTTTTGTTTACCTGATAAGGTACTCTAGGGCGCTGTACAAAATGACAGTGACTGTGGAATTAAGGGGTCAGTATTCTTCATCCAGTTCTTGTATGATTGTCAAACAGGTCCTAAAAGCCCTTCTCCTACTAAATTCTCCAACATTTGAATTGGGGGGGAGGAAGGCTAACAGTTTTCATAACTTTACAAAACACGTCCACTTCCAGCAGGCCCTGTGTGCAGAGGTGACAACATCTGAACAGTTACAAACACTTTTATGTTCGGACAACACTAATAAACATTCATTTCCAAGAATCCCCGGCCTTTAGGGGAATGTTGTTATAGAGCCACAGAACCTCAATGAGAGGAGTTTAGGGTGGATGGATTGGTCATCAGAGCATCCTATTTCCTACAACAACAAAAAATCAATGTTTATCGTTCAACCTACCAAAATCTGTAAACTGCCCATAAACTGATCTGTCAGGAGAGAGCTCTGTTGAGAGAGGAAAACCTCCCCAGATGGTGTTGTAGCAGCGCTCGAGGTCATCTTCGAATTGCTCGTCAGACTACTCATTAGAGAAGGTAAAACTCAATTGTTATAGCAATTATATTTGGGTCAGTGCTCTGTTTGCCTTTAAAGCTCATTGGGCAGCAACTGAGAGCATTTGGAGTAATAAGAGCAAATCCCCCAAAGTGCTCAAAGAATTAGAAATAGAAATAGAAATAGAAATAGAAATAGAAATAGAAATAGAAATAGAACCAGAGCCAGACGCTGACTAAGCCATGTGAGTGGCGGAGCACCTATTCAACTGAATTAATATTCCACTTCTGCAAAGTGATTAAATGCAAAGTTTGCATTTTGGGATCATCAGACCCACTCGTTTTAACATTTGGGTGAGGCTTTCTCTGTGTGTAGTGCACTGGCTGTTGTGTGGCAGAATTTGTGTGGGCAGCACAGATAACATTTAAAGTGCTCCTATTATTATATTATCATATATTTTGCTCATTTTCAGGTTCATAATTGTATTTAGAGGTTGTACAAGAAAAAGTTTACATGGTTTAATTTTCAGAAAACACCATATATTTGTTGTACTGCACATTGCTGCAGCTCCTCTCTGTGTGTTGAGCTCTCTGTTTTAGCTACAGAGTGAGGCATCTCACTTCTACCCCATCTTTGTTGGGAGTCACACATGCGCAGTAGCTAGGTAAGGACTACTAGCCAGTCAGAAGTCAGAGTATGAGGGCATGCCATGCTAGCAGCTAGCCTAGGCGAGCATCATAGCGTGTGTTACAAAGTGATGCACGTTTGTCTCTGAAGTAAAGGCTGGACTACAACAGAGCTGTTTGGAGCAGTTGGTGAACAGTGTTTTCTGTTGGAGATGGTAAGTCCCACTTTGGGCTTTTTCAATTTGTAACCTATAACATGCACAAAAAAAGATATATATAACACAATAAAGGAAAGGGAAAACGCCAAAAAGCATAATATGAGCACTTTAATTAAAGATACATTAAAAGTTGTTATTATTAAATCCACTAAAAATCTTAAAATGTATGGCAAGGTTCCAGCGTTATTGGTCATCCAGATCCAGGCATTACGACAGTAATCTGCTTGCTGGGTTATGTGCTTCATGTTGTTGGACAAAAGTTGCAGTCCCAGAAAAACTATCCTTTACCTTCACCTGTCAGTATGCGGGTTATCTGTCATCAAGGTGTTAGGATATCTAGAACTACATGTATGGGGTTAAAGATAACTGGATTTGCTGTTTTGCACGTTGTCTACAAAGCTTGTACCTTGAGAGTAACATTGCAGCAGCACAAAAGGAGCAGCTCATTAAATCAATCCATGGTCACGCAGGCGTCAAATGTTTGCTATAATCTGCTGGGTATAAAATGGTAGCATTGGAGAGGTTTTTGAACGCACAATCAGGCCAAAGAAAATTCACGCACGCTGTCGTATTTACTTACAATAAACTTTTATTTAGGTTAAACCTTAGGTTTTACCTGATGGTCTGAGGACCAAAACATTGTATTTAAAAAAAAAAAAAAAGGCTTTTACAAGTAAATAGGACAGTGTGCGGGATTCTTTTGAAGGCGTTTGTGAGCCTTCACAGTCATGAATGCACGATCAGAAATGGCATCAGGTATTATACATCTGAGGTGGGAAAAATGCATCCTACTGTAGGTCGGTGGTGAGTGAGCTCTAGTGTGCACAAATGTGCTTTATCTTAGTCTAAGATAGAACAGGCATGCTTTGCAAAAGCAGGGTGATTGATGTGATGAATGAGATGTAAGTATTTTGTGGGGCAAAGGACAGTTAAACAACATCCACAGCAAAATGTGTTTGTGCTGTATTTTTCCTCACACTATCAACCCATCTCAGGTAACCATCTGATTGCAGCTGAGTATCGGTGCACTTCATGGTTAGCAAATTGCTACAGTTAGCTTGTTAGGATAATATAACTGATGGCTGTTGTTGTCCCAGGTCATTGGCTCCATGCAGCTGCAATAAGCCCTCCATGGCATTTCAGGAAATAGCCAGCCTTCCCCTGGGTTTGGCTTGCCCAGGAGACAAAGACAATCATCTGGGCCTCCAACATGTGGATTTACCAGACTGGACTGTGAAGGATAGTCAATATGAAAATGTGAGAATCCTCTTCTGTATGCAAAGCAGCAGGGAACCCAGGGCGAGCTTCCTTTGAGAAGCCTTTGTCCGACCTACAGGAAGCAGCAAGTTACCTCACCTTCACATTGGTCAGTTAACTATTTTCTTCTTTGAATTTGCAGGTTACTGTCGTTCACTGGATGTGCTCTGCCAGCAACACCAAAAGCTACAGATAAAAACAGGACAGCAAAACACATTTGTATAATGCTACTTTTCACCTTTTTAAACTGGATTCAACTTTTATTTTTTATTTTTTATGTTATGCATTTTAACAAGCTGTTTAGGGGAGAAATCCTGATATACAGCTACCATTTGCACCTGCCCCTGTAGAAAGGGTACGTTAACCCTAAAGGGCTTGGGCCAGTGTTGACGTCCTCTTAGGAGCAATAAGAAAACCTAAAAGTGTTACGAGGATGTTCAAGGGCAATAAATCGGAAAGTCTTCAGAAATACCCCAGGGAGGTTACCTTGGGTGAGGAAGATAATGCAAGTATTGAACTGTGTACTAAGCCTTGTATATTAGAATATAGCTTGCTATATCTCTGCATTCACTTTTTCCGGTTCGCAATGTTTCTCTCGCACACACTCTTTCTCAGTTTAGTCAGTTCAGCAGCAGCAGCAGCCAGAATCCATGCCGGCTTTCTGCAGCTGCTGAAGGAGTCATACTATCACAGCTATAATAAATCATATTGCTACTTCTGGCTGTGCAATTCAGTTGCAGAGCTGCATATGGATGAAAACACAGCCAGGGCTTTACATCAATAGAGCAAAATTGCTTTGTGTCTTGAAACATGGGTGTGTTGTATATTTATTCAGGGCTGTGAAGTGTATGAATGGCTATCTTCCATTTTATATAGCCATATCTGACAGGTAATGACTGCATAATGCCATGCTCTGTTTAGGTTGATACTGTATGTATTAAAAGACTAAAGGGGCTTGAATACGAGTTCTCAGGGTAGCATGATGATTTGCTTAAAATATGATGGGTAAAATGAGGGTAGGGATATTATCACAGGGCAGTAAACACATTACTGCGTTAAGAATAAGGCTAATATTCCTACTGCCAACAAATCCCACCAAAATATCAAAACCAACAATGAACGTATCCTTTCAACAAGTATTTCCCATGTAACCAAAGCCTGGTACACAGTAGCCTTATTTATTCCTCTGTGCCATAGATGTCCATTAAAAAAACATAAATGAGCCCCACTATTGCTCTGGTTGACAAGTATCTTCATTATAACACATGTGGACACTGTACTTTATTCTGAATCAATCCCAGATACAGATGCTAGTGCTGTAATGTGTGAAATAATGTGAAAATATTTCCCAATAATGCACTATTTACTCCTGTTTGAGTAACATTAGCTTAAAGCTATCGTGCCCAACTTTGCCTTAAACATTTGTGACCAATTTTCTTCAGTAGCAACACAAGAAAAAAAAATATATAAAATATATAGACCAGACTTTTAAATGTAAATGTTTCAGCGCATCATTTTAGCAGTCCCACATCATTGTGTCAGACCAGGATACTAACAACAGAGCTGTGTGCGGATCCTTAGTGCCAAAATGTTTTAGTTCTTCTAACAATGAGAACAAAGCACAGAGGCCATCAGTCTAACTGGGAAACTGGACTGAGACCTAAACATTTTGTTTAAGTCTGGTGTCAAGTATTTTGCCCCTCCGCCTCTCCAGCGTTAACCATGACATTCTCATGGTAACATTTTCTCATCATTATCCAGGTACTTTGCTCAGTGTTACATCTCTGTTCCCAGGACAGTCGGGACTTGGTTAAGTGTTGCTCATGTTTCTATGGATGATGCCCTAAATGGGTGAAGGAAAGACAGAAAGGCTTTGATAGATGCCGTTCGCAGTTCGTTGTCGCGGTTTTGCATGCCAATTGTGATCTTATATTATTCACAATACGTGTATGGCTGGGTGTTTTTTGAAAGATTAGGACTACAAAGAAAAAGAACTATGGTATATTGTAAGATACTTTTTAACAGATCTTAGAAAGTTCTTATGAAGGTAATTAAAAGAAAAATGTTACAGCACTGACAAATGATAAGTAAATGTAATATAGTACAAATAAAAACAAATAAAAGTTAACAAACCCACATCCTAAAATTTGAAACTTGAAAAAAAAGTCCACCGCACTCCAGAGTTTTGGGTCGTGACAGCACAGATCACCTCTGGTGAGAAAATTAGACCTGGGAGATGTGGCGACCTCAGGCTATGCTCAGGCTTAGAAGGTTTTAGAAAACCTATTCTGGGCCCTGTCTAAGTCCTGCGTTAAAATAATAACTAGGATACATTTTTTAATTTATTAAAGCATTTATGAGAGTGAAATACTGCCAAGACAGGTGTTTGTCATATCTACAGTATCTCTATATCTTTTTAAAAGTCTGACTGCCATGTTTTAGACAGCTGGTTGGGCGAGGGAAAGGGAAGAAATTCAGTTAAAGAAACTGTTGAAAAAATTGTGATTTACATTTCTACTGTCTTATTATTATTACAACTGTTTGCATATGAATACCATATTATACTGATTGCAATCTAAACAACATATCATGGAGCCATCAACTGTCCTTGTCTGAGCACGGTATGATGCTGAGGAAAGAGCAGGTGCTCCCTGACGGAGATAAAGAAAGACATTGACTTTATTATGACTATATGTATATTCCACTTCTTATTACAAAAGCAGCTATAGAGAGTCATATTTTGTGCCTTGCTGTAAGTGCTAGAATTTGACTCCTACTTACAAGTAAACAGGTTTTGAGATAAGTCCAGTGTTTCTGTCCGTTCCTTGATAATTAATTATCCTAACAGAAACAAAAGTACGAAATGTGTGACTTTGTCTATATGAGAGATTTTATCTGAAGATAGCGAATAACATAACTCTTGTTTGCATTTTGCTGTACTCTATATTACATGGATGTTTCTTATCAGTTTTAAGAATCAAAGACAGAATTGTAGAAGGAAGTAGGTTTTGCGGACTTGGGTCACATCTCCTCTTTTTCACACTTTCACACTTTCTGGGTGCTCAAGATTAGGATATGGTGGTGGGGAATGTATGGCTGCAGTGAACAAAACTAGCTGTGATGACTTTTATAGCTTTTAACACAGACGTGCTGGCTTCATAGTGCTGTGATTTTATGAATCAAAATGCAAGGCCCAGGTCGGCCATGGGCAGTAAGAGAGAATGGTCATTTTGAGAATATCCGCCAGACACTGAACTGCTCGTGACACCCCACTGCACCAAGGTAAAGCCCCAAACATCAGTAGGCTACTCATACTAATTAGCCACTTTATCAAGTTCCCTCATAGATTTCTGAACAATTACGCCCCTGCTTTTCTCTTCCTTACAGCATTTCATTTGGTCCTTTTTTTTGTCATCCAGACTCTTTGTCCAGTCTACACAACGGTTTAATCAAGACTGCATCTCAAAAATCAGTTCTTTCCTGTCTCAGGTTTACCTTGAGAAAGTCATACAATGTTCATATAAAAATAAGAATGTACATTTTAGAGTTGATTTTAAAGCTGCACTTATAAATGTTATTTTTTTTCTTTTCTTTTTTTACATTCGAAAGTGTATCCGTGAATAACATGCTCCATATGATTGGGAAAATGTGTTTTTTTTATTTACAATATATTAATTTTATTAATAATGAATGAAATTAGTATATGTAGTCTGAAAGGCGTCACTGGTCTTTCTTTTTCTTGGCTTTCTGGTCTGCAAACCCACTCATCATTTCTACCAATAGCAGAAAGCTGTTGTCTTTGAAAAAGCCCTGATACACAACATGAACACATGAAACACTACCTGCCTATAACGGACAGTTAGCAACTAGCAGCTGATGAACATAGTGGAACATTTAGAAGCAAACGAGGCAGACATTTCTCAGAGTTGACCAAACCGGCTTAAAAGAGAATGAATATTAAACTTACATGGGTCAGGTTTCCAATGGCATCTGTGTTTTAAGCCGACGTCTCCTTCCAGGCAGCGCTGCCTGGAAGGCACTAGGATTAGGCAATGGTTATGGTTATGGTTATGGTTATGGTTATGGTTATGGTAACGGTAACGGTTAGGGTTAGGGTTAGGTGCCTTGAAGTCAACGGTCGCAGCGCTGTCTGGAAGGAGACGCCGGGGGCTTAAAACACCATCGAGCCTCCAAATTAATGATAATGCTGCTGGATGTGTAAATAGGCTACTGTTTGCTAACGCGTCACCTTAACAACTTTATTAGGTGATAAAAAGTCAGTGTTGTGTTTTCAGCTTTCTATGCTGCCTTCAAGTGGATAAAAGATCAATAATGTGCAGTTAAGATTTTACTAATCAAATGTAAAGCACTTCACAGGCTGGCTTCTTGTTTTATTTCAGATTTTCCTATTCCCTAGAAGCCAGCGCGTAGCTTCAGATGCTCTGCCAGGGTTTCTCTGAAGTGACTGGGCTTTCACAGTCAAGGTCCCTCACTTTTGGACCGTCCTGTCTGAGGATACAAGACGCAATAACATCTTCTAAAAAAAAAAATCTGTAAAAAAACAAACAATAAAAATGCCATTTATTAATATCGGCCCCAATTTTATTTTCATGGCTCCATTATGTCTGTTTTTGTGGATTTTATTTTATTGAGTTTTATTTTATTTCATTGTTGTACCTCTAATTTCCTGATTTTACCTGTCTCATTGGCATAGTTTGTAGTACTGAAATGTTTGACCAGAATTTACTCATGTAAAGCAGCTTGTGATTTCAATTATTATTTTTAAATCACCAAATTAAGAACAAAAGAACCAACAGAGCCCAGCTCTACTATTGATGCTCCCAGAGATAGAGGAAGAATGTATTCTTTATTGCCCCCTTTTGGAAGTCGATATGAGCTGCAGCTCCTCTATCTACGTGGGCTCACTTCTGAATAATGGAGGAAAGTCAGAATGGAAGTAATTGATTTAATTTGAGCACAGGAAAGGGAATTGATCTGTGAATAATGTGCTCCGTTTATGGTTGGGAAAATGGTGCTTCTCTGACCTGGATTCATTTGCACAGCGCAAGCCCACTGTGTGCTTCATAGAGCAAATATAAGGTGGTCTTTTCAATCTCAATGTAATGATAGTAATCAGTCAGTAGAATATATTAGTTTGTGCATATACTGAGTTTGACACTATAATGAAAAATAATCACACTCAGACAAGCTTTACCACACCCCACTTTTTCTTTCATTAAAAACGTCACGATTTTTCTGTCTTTGGATACAATATGTACATCTCTTGCGTCATATGAATTGATATAATAATTCAGTACATTACAACATATATACATACAAATGAGTACAATAGAAACCACCATCAGCCAGAGGCGTGAAATGGTTTTCTGCTCATTTTCAAGTCTGTAACATCAGGCTGAGGGGACCTGATTACTGAAGTTTTCTGATGAAAAGGTCGATGCCCAGCACATCTAATGTGTTAGCACCCCCTTCAGTTAGAGCACTGTGTTGTCCAGTGTTTCCACTGCTTCTGCAATGAGTAAGAAAATGTCCTTGTGCAAGAAAGAAAAAGAAAAAACAAACAAACATAAGGGGAAGGACATTAAGATATGAAGCCATTTAAATATGTTAGAATCATAGAGGGAACAAGGTGAGTCAGACAGTAGGACTTTTATTTCATATTGCTCTCTATCCAGTCTTTGAAGTTGGCTACACGTGTGTAGACTGTGTAGAGGTCAGGATCACACTCCCCTTGGTCATAGCCAAAGCTCACCAGTCCCAGGAGTCTCCACAGCCCTTTGCTCTCCCTCTGCACCTGTGGGAAGCTGAGAGAGGGCTTCTGGTTGTTGCTGGCCTGGTTCTCAGAGAGGGCGGGGAGGACAAGGATTCCCCCCGTGTCAGAGGGACATATGTTAGAGGGTTCATAGTCAGGCTTCTGGCTGGCACAGAGCATATTGTCTGTGACGCTGACGGGCACGCCGTTACGAGCGTACTGCTGCTCACAGGGGACTACATCGGCGAGGTGAACGAGTCCAACCCTTGCCTTCTCATCCAGGCCTAAACTTGAATCTGGCAGTGGGGACCAGCCTGTCACAAGCCCCTGCCCAGAGCTCACCTCTTCTCCCTGGCTGTCTGAGAGGCAGAGGGGCAGTACCTTCTCCCCGATCCTTGCTTTGTCCAGTAACTTAACCACAGCCATGTCAGAGTCGAGAATATGGGGGTCGTAGTTTGGATGAACAGCAATAGAGGCCACCTAGAAGGAGAAAGAGACGTACTTACGGTGCAAGTTTGTTTCAAAAGGGATCATTAAAAGACAAGATCTCCATTCGCTTACCCTCAGGTGTTGAAGACCTTTACTTTCCCTGTGGTCGTCACGGTACTGCTTCCCTACCACCACCTTGATCTTGGCTGCATCCAGAGGATACACCTTCCCCAGCTCTGTCACGCAGTGGGCTGCAACCACCACCCTCTTTTGGTTCACCAGAGCCCCACTGCACACCAGCTGCCAGTCAGAAGCCGCATTGTGCCTGCTAGTTCCTGCTCCAACGTCCCCCTTCAGAGACCCTGCCTGGCTGTCTGCCTTGGTCACCTTGGTCTCAGCTCCGTTGGTGGAGCGGCGGTAGATGGCTGCCAGCCAAGGCCAGTGAGCCTCTGCCGGCCTCTCTGGGTCAAAGGTCGGATACTTCCCACACACTGCCAAAGAGGAGGTGACAGGATGCGAGGGCAGAGAGGAGAGGAGGGGAGGGAAATGGAATACGGGAAAAACAATTAGACTTACACTGAGACTGTGTCAACACTTAGTGCTGTGGGACTGTCTTTGATTTGTCTTCCCCTCCTGAAAGCTTTTACTTTAAACGTGCACATAAGCTTGTTGTCTTAAAGCTTGTGTGCCAAAATGCAAAGCTGTGGCATAGATGGAGCAACATATAAAATACTCAAAAGCTACACAATCTTGTGAAATGTGAGAGCCCCTAACTAATGAAAGAAGCCTTAGTGCATCCTCTGGACAATCTTTTATTTATTATTTGTAGAGACAATCTCTTTATAGTCCTTTAACATACTGTAGATGGATACCGGTTTTACCTACCCTCTACAAAATGTCCACGGGAGATTCAAAAATCGTATTCCCATTATCATAAACCAAGTAATAAATAAAACAGACTTGCATACGCTTTTTAGAATCTGATCTGCTTTTGCTACTTTGTTCCACAATATACTGTAATGCAGCACCCTACAAAAAAAGGAATCTACCTCCAGGGTTTGTTGACAATGTTGTAGACAATTTTATTAAAGGTAAACACAGCTCATAGATCCAACACGTTTCTAGGTTGGTATTAATGTAGGATGTCCATGAAGAGCCATGAAGAACAGCCAGTACTGTGTTTGCTACACATAGTAATTAAAGTGGCTGGCCCAGTGTGTTTTCCTTCCACTCTGAAGAAAATGAAGAACTATTTTAAAGTGACAAAGTCTGGAAGAAGTTGTGGGCAACCATTGGTATTATGGTATCAAAATTCTCCTTAGCAACATTATTATACTGATGGGAAGGTAAGAGTGTGATCGGATCCACACTGCAACAAGGCTGTCCCATCTTCTGTATACGCTTTTACATGACATGTTGTTGCTGCAGATGATGAAGAAAGTGAAGACTACATAACATGTTGTTGCTGCAGATGATGAAGAAAGGGAAGACTATTGTGTATGTAGGTTGTCAATTTAATTACAGCCTGGAAGATGCTGCGTTTAATCAAGGAAGCTGATCTTTTAAACTGTCATTGCATCTATCTCACAGCTCAGCTGTAAATGTTAACTATTGGCTTTTCCTCTTAGTAGCTTAGGAAAGTTACACAAAGTATTAAAGGAGAATTCCGGCCAATTTTTACGTTAATCTTGATCACTATAAATATGCGAGTACTTTCGATTGACAAAAACCCGACCTGAATCAGTCCTAGCAAACTGGAGTAGCTGCAGCTACCTCTACGAGCTTCCACTGAGCTAAAACGGGAGTTTTCGTGGGGCAAGTTTTAGAGTGCCTTTGTGCCTCTTAACAGAAATAAAATGCTATTAAAATGTCTGTGCAACATGAACAGGGCCTTTATGAGACAAGAAGATGCGTCTTCAACTCAGACATTGTTTAAATTCACCTACCCTGTCTCTATCCTACCGGTAGCTAGCTTGCCCTGCTAGCTGCTAGCTGTTAGCTGCTAGTGTGTTCAGCCAGGCTTATTCTGTAATAATCATCATGCAACAGTTCCATGTGTATTTGGTTACATGCTGCCAGTCCGACATGCTTCTATTCCGACATGCCGCTATTCCGACATGCTGCTATTCCCTAACCCTAACCCCTAACCCTAATGGAAACAAAAACTGTCGGAGTGGGGGGACGTTTGAAAACAATGGAAGTGCCACCACTCCGACAATTAGAGGTCAATGTCGGAGTGGGGGTATGTCAGAATGGATGGCGGAAACCGTGTATTTGTAGCTCATCCATTTTGTGTGTGATCGATCTGGTGTTGGTGAGTAGGAGGCTTGGCATTGTCAATCAGTGTGGTAGTTCCCTTAGGCGTGCTAGCAGGCCTTACCGGGATCCTTGCTTCTGATTTCTCCCCGCCTTTGTCGCCTCCCACTCCCGAAAACAATCCAGTGAGCGCCCGGTGTCGCTATGTCCTCCAGAGGACAGGTCATGCCTTCGCGATGAAAACTTGAAGTTTATTTCCCGCAAAAATAGGTAATTGAACACTGTAGTGGTTATGACCATATCAGTGACTATGTAACTACATGGAAACAGGCCAAATTATGTCTGTGGCTTGCAAGGATTGCTTCTCGGAGCGATCTGCACCGTTTACCTTTTCCTGCTGATATTTGTTTTCCCACTATGGCCACGCCAAGACCCGCCCTTCAATAGCATTCACAAACTACTATTGTCCAGGCGTCCATGCTTACATGTACAGGTCCTATCCCCTGACCAATCCCCTAACCCTAACCTTAACCACTCAAGGTCAAATGCCTAACCCCAACCAATCGAGCTGCTTCGTAGGGCGGGTCTTGGCGTGGCCATAGTGGGATTCGTGATTTTGCTTCCTGCTACACCGGGACTTCAGCGCGAGACTACACATATAGCCTTCTCTAACGCTATCAGTGTGCAAGCCACAGACATCATTTGGCCGGTTTCCATGTAGTTAAATAGTCAGCGATATGGTCATAACCACTACAAGTTTTCATTGCCATGCCTCCTACTCACCAACACCAGATTGATCACACACAAAATGGATGAGCTACAAATACACACGGAACTGTTGCATGATGATTATCACAGAATAAGCCTGGCTGAACACACTTATCACGGACGGCAGCTAGCAGCTAACAGCTAGCAGCTAGCAGGGCGAGCTAGCTACCGGCAGGATAGAGACAGGGTAGGTGATTTTAAACAATGTCTGAGTTGAAAATGCATCTTGTTGTCACGTAAGGGCCCTGTTCATGTTGCACAGACATTTTATTCTATCGACTGTACTCGCATATTTATAGCGATCAAGATTAATGTAAAAATTGGCTGGAATTCTCCTTTAAGGAAAGGACCACAGTGGGCAGGAATGCCCAAGAGATGGGTGAAGATGTTGAAAATGCATTGTTCAATGTCAGCATTTAGAGGCAGTGGTAATATTTTAAGAAGGTGCTGCTGCATGTGCCCATAGTGGACTTTGTTAAAGGTCCAATGACATGGTGCTCTTTGGATGCTTTTCTATAGGCCTTAGTGGTCCCCTAATACTGTATCTGAAGTCTCTTTCCCGAAATTCAGCCTTGGTGCAGAATTACAGCCACTAGAGCCAGTCCCACAATGAGCTTTCCTTAGTTTGTGCCATTTCTGTGTCTGTAGATATTGAGGAGGAGAGGGCGGGGGGGCAAGGTGGAGGATGGGGGTGTGGCCTTGACCAACTGCCACTTCTCTCGTTTGAAAGACATGATGTATCTCTCTCATGTGTGGGCCAAATTCTCTGGGCGGGCAAAGCAGAGAAAGGGGAGGTAACCTTGCTCCTTATGACCTCATAAGGAGCAAGATTCCAGATCGGCCCATCTGAGCTTTCATTTTCTCAAAGGCAGAGCAGGATACCCAGGGCTCGGTTTACACCTATTGCCATTTCTAGCCACTGGGGGATCAACGCATCTTAATGTTAAAAAACCTCATAAAGTGAAATTTTCATGCCATGGGACCTTTAATATTGCTTCATTTAAGAAAAATGTTTGTAGTTTTTTTCAAATTTCATCATTTTGTATCCACACATAATTGTTGATATGTGGTTGTAAATCTCTGAATCTGAATTGAAAATGTCTGTCAGTGTGTTTCTCCTGTGAGAGTCTGTAGGTTATTTTTCACTGGTCAGACAACTAGTAGTCCTCTGCTGCCCTCACCTGGTGAACAGGACACATGACGCCCGCTCCATTTCCCAGTCTTCAAGCAAGTGCGGTGAGAACTGCCAGAGTGGTGATAGAAGGGAGAGGCACACTCATACTCTATATGTGAGTAAAGGTGGTGGAAGCCCTGGGGCAACTGGGAAAGCACTGGAGGCCCTTTAGTGGGGCCGTCAGACTGGAGCAGTCGGCCCACCCCAGAAGAGTAGAGCTTGTGCACAGGTGTCTTTCTGAGGAAAGAAGAAGAGGCCAGGGGTAGGTAGACATACCCTTTAGGTTGAGTAAATGCTGTTGGTTGTGCAGAAAAAATGTACTGTATGACTTTCAATAGCATAATAATATACAGTACGTACGCTATACAACATAATGCACTGGTAAACATACCTGGATGGCACCTGAGGTGGCAAAACTCTTTGCCTAACCAGCTCTGACACTTTGGGCTCCCGACATGCTGCAAATAAACCCATATTTATGAATACATACATAACACATACAATCGTCTTCGCCCCACCCTCTCGACATCTGCTGCTGAAACTCTCATCCATGCATTCATTACATCAAGACTTGACTACTGCAACAGCCTCCTATATGGTCTCCCTTCATCTGTCTTACAAAAACTGCAATACGTTCAAAACTCTGCTGCTCGCCTCCTCACCCACACCAGTTCAAGACAACACATCACCCCTGTCCTTCAACAGCTTCACTGGCTCCCTGTACAACAGCGCATCCATTACAAAGTTCTACTCATCACCTACAAAGCTCTCAATAATCTGGCCCCTCCATACCTCACAGACCTTTTACAGCACCATCACCCCTCCAGATGCCTTCGCTCAGCTGACTTAAACCTCCTCAAACCCATCACCAAATCAACCCACCGAACTTTGGGGGACCGAGCCTTTGCAATAGCTGCCCCCACTCTCTGGAACTCACTCCCCATCCACATCAGAAACTCGGACTCACTGAACACCTTTAAAAAACTGCTCAAAACTCACTTGTTTCAATTGGCCTATCCATAGTTTGTTTCTTTCTTTCTTTCTTTCTTTTGTTTGTAAAGCGTCTTTGAGTTCCATGTAAAGCGCTATATAAAACTTATGTATTATTATTACACACCAAAGTCCCATTAACATCAACTTTGATTTGAATGGAGCTATAACTGGAACAGTAGACTGGCTCAACGGATGTACATTGCTGGGATACAGCCTGACATCTGTCGCGCCATGTCCCTCCCCTCTTGCTATCTCCGCTATCGGGGGTTAGCGCCACCCAGGACGGTTGTGATTGGTTTAAAGAAATCCAAAAGTCAGAGCGTTTTTTTTCCCCCTATCCCAGAATAGATACAGTAGGTGGTGTAGCCTGACCATACTCCAGCACTGACACAGCAATGAAAGACTACAGGAACAGTGACTGCACTGTGGGGATTTACAAACTGACAGGAGTAACATGTCTTTAGTGGCACCACTGTCTAATATGACATGCTTTATGATAAATAGTAATGTCTATAATAATGGTTAATGGAAAAATTCAATATTTTGGCAATCACACTTATTCGCTTTCTTGGCAAGAGTTAGATGAGAAGACTAACACTTCTTTCATGTCTGTATGTTAAACATGAGCCAGTTAACTTAGCCTAGCATAAAGACTAATTAACACAAAAACTGGATGTAGAAAAAAAACTATTTGTGCTTTACAGCTTTAGAGCCAGACTACCTGTTTTGCCCTGTTTCAGTCTTTATGTTAAGCTACATGTAATGTAAAATAATCCGCTGCTGGCTGTAGTTTCATATATAACAGAGAGGCATGAGGGTGGTATTATCTCATCTAACTCCCATCAAGAAAGAGAAAAAAAGAGTATTTCCCAAAATGTCGAACTATCCAACCAGGTTGAAAAAAGAATCCTTTGGCTGCTGTATATCCTCCAACTCGCTTTGCCCTTTCTTCCTATAAATCATGAGGAGAGTCGAGCCACAGACAATTTGACCACATGCCTTTTGGCAAAGAGCTGAAGAGCATCCAGACCAAAATCCATTAAGAACTAATTAACATTTTAAACTCCAGACTTGATGGATTATTTTACTATGAATCCTTGAACCATTAGCATTTACCATTAGCATTTTTGGGCATTTTAGAACCCTTTAGTTACTAGCCTTTATATCTACAATTTGATGGCCTGATACAAAGTGAGAAACTCATGACCCCTTATTAATTACTCATTAATTTTCTAATAAAACACTGAGTTTACAGTATGAATGCTTGTACAGTACTTAAAAAAACAACAACTTTAAATTGTATACCTATAGGAGGTGGTAACTATTTATCAATGCTGTAACCATCAGACAAAATGCTGTGTACGTGCCTAAAGAAATGTCGTGAGTAATTACACCAAGTAAAAAAAAAAAAAAAATAGTGACCAAACAGATGACAGTACCTCTGACACAGAGGGGTTGTTTTCCACTCCATGTACCATTTGGCTGGCAGGTACGTCGCGCGTCGCCACTGAGCGCGTAGGAGTGGTTGCAGAAGAACTCCACTGTTTCAGGCTCCGCCCCAGACACCAGCTGGTAGTAGCCATGGTAGAGGCGAGAGGGAGGTGGGCAGCTTTTTTCTGCAGGCGGGGAACAGACAGTAGGTGAGGGTAAAGACCAACAAGAAGCGGATTGCTAATCATTTTACATTTTTCTTGAATGAGTCCCTTACCGGTAAAGCTTTGGTTGACTTCTCTCTCCTTTTCTTTCTCCTCCCTCTCCTTTTCCAGCGTCTCCTTTGTTTTCTCAGCAGAATCCTTCTCTGTCTTATCCTCTTTAATTGTTGATTTTTCCTCACCTCCCGCTCTGTACATGGTGTACTGTGTAATGTTGACTCTAGTGGGAAGGATTTTCCTCCCTGGCTCTAGAGAACTTATGGTACTATTTTCTTTCTTTGTGTCCTTCGTGTCACGTATAATTGTGTTGTTCTTTGTCATTTCCAGTTCAAATATATCCACTGTGACCGTTCTCATCTTGGTATCATTAGGGCCGACTTTGTCAGGATCTCTTTTTCCATTCACCTGCTCCTCTTTTCTTTCCTTCCCTTCTTGCCCTTTGTCTTTTATCACAACTACTCCTGTTATATCTGTCTTTTCTGTCTCCAAGTTTGTGTCCGGGCTGCCTTCTTTTCTTTCAGGTGGCTTTCCTACGTCAGGTTCTTTCTGTTCAACCGTATTCAGGCTGTTGTCTGAGCCTTCACGATCCACTTTATCTTTGCTGCCTCCAGTGGGTTTCTCTGACCCAGTATTTCTTTCCTCTAGCTCTCCTTCATTCCTACCCTCAGACACAGTCTTCTCTGGAATGGTACCAGTGTGTTTATTTTCTCTGTCAACTGCTGTTGTGTTCTCGTGCCCAGTGTTCATATCGCTCCCTCCAACACTTTCGTTTCCTCCAGTTGTGTTCTCTTGACCCTTCGCTTTAGTTTTGCTGATATCTTTGTCACTATCTGTTTCTTTGCCTTTTTCTGTCTCTTTTGCCTTGCCTTTGTCCTTTTCCGCTTCAGTGAGAGTGTTATTCACTGTGGATACAGAACATAAGAAAAGATCATTACTGACTTTTTAGTTAGCAGCTGATTGCAAATTATTTTTGCTCAAAGTTGGTTCGTCATGCTGAATGGCTCTAGGCACCGACTCATTTTCTGATCCATTAAAGACTGACCTTATAAAAAGTAAAGTAAAATGAACTGCATGTACTTTGCACTATTTGCACTGACTCATCCATCTTAGCTCTGATCCTTTAACTTGTTATTTAAAACACACTGTCTGACCTTGGATGCAAACAGGAGGAGTCCCACTCCAGGTGTTGTTAGGGAGGCAGGCTCTCTGGGAGCTCCCACTGAGTTCATAGGGCTGGTAGCACAGGTACTGTAGAGCAATGAGGACATCGTTGGGTCCGTAAACCAGGAAGTGGTCTCCGTGTGTTGGCTTGGGTGGTAAAGTACAGACTCTTTCCACTGGCACTGGAGACAGGAAAGTAAAATAAGGCTTTTATAAGCTGCAAATCGTCCTTTTTCCACAATCTGCTGCACCATCTCTGGGGCGGTATGTATGGCATCCAACGTGTTGTTGGATGCATATGGAATTCCCAGATTTCAAAACCTATTCACATCATTATCTTACCACACTCTGGGGCAGGAGCACTCCAGGTGCCGTCACTCAGGCAGATGGCAGTACGAAACCCCCGCAGCTCAAAGCCAGGGTCACAACGGAAAGTGATGCGTGCCCCCGAGTGATGAAACAAACCCTCTGTGGATCCATGGGTGGGCACTGGAGGCCTGCGGCATCCCACCACTGATGGAAATACAGGAACGCTTATGTTATTCATGAACACATGTTGTCTTATTTTCCTTTTTCTTAACTGAATGCTGGATCATCCAAGGCCGATAGGGGATTTAGGAGGCATCTCTAGCATTCCTCAAACATCATTTTATTGCACCTCCCTGCTGTAAAAGACCACCCAAATAGACCTTCAGTGAGTTCATTGCCTTCAGGTGTTTGCAGGTCAGACAGGTAGCCTACGAAAAAAAAAAAATCTCATTACTCTTAATTTACAAATGTCCAGAGCTTTAAAAGCAAAGTCTGCTACCTTAGAGGCTCATTAATGAGTAATTTCACCCGTCGTGGTAGTTCACAGCAAGACTTTCACACACGGCTTGTAAATGAGGAAAAAATAGCTTTAGTCAAACTGTTTAATTTTCCAGTGTTGTAAAAGTTTATTTTATGAAGTCGGGTTGTAGAGACTGGTAATGTGGTGGTGGAATACTGTGACGACCACTGTTATTTGACAACCTACTGCAAAATAAAAGTATCCTTGTCATAAATGTCATATCCTTGTGTTATGTTGTTTCATGGGGGAATATAGTATCTATTTCACACTGCAAATGTTGTGGTTCAGGACTGCGACATCCACAACTGAGTTTACATAAACCCAGACACACATGTTAATACTGAGGTTATCATACCATTACAGCACTGTGTGTGAGATAATCCCTTAGGGCTTCTCTGTGTTGTTGACTTTAAGTTGAGTCCGATCCATGAAATGCACTGACTGTGGTTTTATAGCTCCAAACCAAGGAACCCTCCCTATAATCTGGTCGGTTTTGCCTTGTGGCATTTTTCAATCTTAATTAAGTCCCTTAGGAGATGGACAATGTTGTTTGCAAACCAAAAGTAGAAAAGTACTCTGTAGTTGACCTCCTTTAATTATGTTTTTTGTTGAAGCATCCTTGAAGTTGAAGCATCCTTGCATTGCACTTAAATGATCCATCTTCCATGTCAGATTTTGTCCACAGACACGATGAGATGAGTTACTGGGGTAGAATGCTAACATACAATGCATAACGACACATACTGTAAGTAAATCATCATTCCTTTAGTTAATGCCTTGGAAACTATGTTGAACACTGCACTCCGAAACAGATTAGACTGTGCCAGAGAGAGAAAGGAAAATAAATGATTTCCTAGCTTGAGTTTCTACGATAATGTGTCAAGATTCTCTCATACAGAATGAGTTTTAGCTCAGGCTTACAACAAGTGACAGGTCGATTATTGGAAACATAAAATATGGCTGATGTCTGTTTCATACTTAAAATTCTCCATCTAATTCCGGGGCAGAAATGTAGAGTATATTTCCTCGACAAAATGTCACACATTAACGTTATTCCAGTTCGCATCCATTAAAATTAACAGCTGAGGATTCCTCAAGGGAATACAGATGAATGCACACTCTGTGGAATGAAACTCCTGCCTTTTTTATGGGTGTCTCCTCCAATGGAAAAGCTGGCTCAGGTTATAGAAGGAGAATTGTTTCACCATTTGTTTTATAGACTCGTATTTAGCCCTGAAAATGACACCACCAAGAAAAAAGTGAGTGGGGTTCGGAAGTCTGTTTTTGCGGGATCTTAAGGGAGGTGTATTGGATATAAAAACACAAGTTAGGTTACAGTCCAGACACCCATAAATAAAGACCTTGTAGGCCAACCACACCCTGATTGAGCAGTACCCCACATGAGCTCTGCCAGTACGCTTTAAATAATCGTAATGTCCGGACAGATTTAAGGTGACCTAAGCCTCTTTCACACATGCACTGCAACCAATTATCTAGACATTACCTGGAGGAGCTGTATGTGAGAACGCCAAATCAGCGTCCAAATCAGTTGAACAGTTAAACAGAGTTAACCCTGCCAGCTCCCTAGTACAAAGTCTCTAATGTCTGAATACGTGTGAATAGACCAGCTCATTTTCCGGAGAATTCACAGCGAGCGAGTGGGTGTGTTGATGCCATTTCTATCGTGCAGCTGGTGCAAAACCGGAAGAATACAAACATCCGAGGGTAAAGAAGGAGGGTGATTTACACAAAGACGCCAGCTAAAGTGTCTAACTGGTAACTTTTCTCTGTAAGGGACTACGCCGAAATCATCAGACCAATTCAAAGATTGTTTATGACTAAATTATGACCCGGCTATGCGACCACATGTCATGTCCTGCCTCCTGAACGCTCTACCCAGGCGCCACCCATCGCCTAAACCAAACAGAGTATGTTCAGTAGGTGAGAACGCGTCTGACACGGACAACCTCCAGTTGTGAAAGGGAAACTTCGATAAATGTCCACACCTGATTCGTCTGAGTTTATATGAGCTTATATGAGTTTATATGACATTACTCAACTCTAATATACTATAGTACATAGTACATAGTATTGATCTCTTCTCCTCATCCTTGATTGTCCATATATTTTGTTGGTGCATTTATCCCCCTTTAATTTCTTTCCTCAGTCAGTTTCTTTGCCACCTACCTTATCTTAGTTGGTGTAATGCTGCTGAATTTCTTTTCTTTTTTAAATATAAGTATCTTACTTTAATTTCATTTTATTTCATGCCCTCCAACATGAGGTTTTACAATCTCTACCGACAAACATATAATCAGGTATAAGATAAGGTATAAGGTAAAGACACGACACAACACACCCACACCCCATTACATTAGCTCTATGTCCTGTATTCTTAACCAAAGTCACCTCTTCCCTTGCCAGCCACATCACAAGTTATTGTTTTAATTACTTTTATGAGGCCTCAAAAATATACTTCCAAACCTCATTGAATTGCTTTGCTTCGGTTCAATGCTGCTGAATTTCATGATAATATATTTGTTAGATGGTCATTTGGATTTGCAGCACAACTGTTGAACTGCTGACTGACCAAAACCATATCTGGGACTGCACGGACGGGGGAGGCAGCTGGCCTGAACCCAGTCCAAACCACAGACCTCTCCCTTGTGACAGTGAATCACTGCCTGCCTCTGGGCAGCAACACCAGCAAAATAAAAAAGTCTTTCAGGAAGAAGTCATATAGTCTATAAGTTTGTAACTAGGGGTGTCTGAAATCAAGAGAAAATCACTAAAATAGTTCTGAGATTTCGTAAGCGTCAACACAGTAAAACACGTGTCTTTCAGATACTTGGAGAGATGGAAAACTCAAGTAATGCTAACAGTATGAGACGGCTTTATTCTTCCGTGATTAGAACCTGCAGGCATTTCTTCCTTTCCCCACTTCCATTTCCCCCCAAATAATACAATACCAGCAATTTTCAAGTGTGATCATACTACAAAGGCTTCAGTTGTTACAGACTCACCATTTTCACACCTCTGGCCTGTGTAGCCAGCCAGACAGGCACAGTGGTAAGTGTAAGAACTGTCCAGGATACAAGTCCCATCATGCAGGCAAGGAGAAGAGCTGCAAGCTGTAAACATACAAGTGTATGACATTAGGTTACAAGAAGAAATGTTGTTTTAGCAGTATAATGATCAAAGTCCATCCATAGTGTATGCCAAAAGGACTGGTGGTCTATACCGAGCTGAGTCAAGGGATTCATATTCAAAGAAGTTACCATTTAAATGTCATCTTTACTTTCCATTTCTAAATGTGTGTTGGTATAGCTACACAGAAAGCCTCTGTTTACTTTTACTAGGTTTGGCTTAGCCACTGGTACCTTACAAGTCTCTGTGTGTGCATGTGTGTGTGTCGGAGTTTTAGATCTTAAGAATGAGGACATTTCTGGAAAAATTAAGACATTTGGTTGGCCTTCACTTTCTCAACGGGCTGCTAGCAGGCCACTCTAAAGACCTTTAGTTCCCCCTTTGTTCTTAAAGTTTGACATTACAAATTACTTTTTATGTATATAAAGCAAGTACACACTCTTGTTGGGCACTGTTTTTGGATGAGGACTTGGTTTTGGGTGAAAGTTTTAAATTACCCTAAGGCTACGGTTAGTGTAATGGTTTAGGATTTGGGGTACCGAATGCATTATGTCGCAAATGGCCCTCAAAGTATATAAGTAGATTATTAGTAGAACATAAATATAAGTAGTTCAAGTATTTTTGTTGTTGTTCGGATCAGCAATGTATTTTACAAGAGAGACCTGGCCAAGGTAGCAGCCATACAAAATCAAATCCCAACCCTCCAACTCATAAAGAATGCAACAGTAAGTAAGGGATTTTCATTTGCAATGAAACAATATGCACCTTGACCAACCACAGACTGAAAAGTAGCTTTCACAAAAAAATGTTGGCATTGAAAGTAAAATAATCACTTTAAGCTTCCTTACTAGATAAGCAAAATTAACCTTCAATAAAAGCTTGTCGTCTATCCATACACCCAAGTATTTGTACAAGGACACCTTTTCACTGAATTTACCATGTGACAATGCTAAGATCATCAAGCAAGTGTAAGCAAGCTTTTGAAAACCTAGTTTTCTGAGCATTTTAAACCAATTTTAAACTCAACAGAGCAGTTTGAAATGACTGAAATGCAGTCTGAAGCTCTTGCATTGCTTGTACTATGGAGGGAGCATGCGTATAAATGACACAATGTCAACATCATTGATGTGTATTTTTGGTTGAATGTCCTAACCCAAATCATGTATACAAATAGAGAACAAAATGGGTCCCAGAATGAAATCCTGAGGGACACCTTTAGTTATCTTAAGAAAATCCGATTGTGGCCCTCTGCATGGACACACTGAGTTCAATCTCAAAAAGGAGTTTTTCCTCGCCACTGTCGCACAACATGCTTGCTCTTGGGAGAATTACTGGAATTGTTGGGTCTTTGTAAATTATAGAGTTTGGTCTAGACCTACTCTATCTGTAAAGTGTCCTGAGATAACTCTTGTTATGATTTGATACTATAAATAAAAGTGAATTGAATAGAATCTACAAAACAATTTCTGAACCATTTAACAGCCTTAGGACCAAACCCAGCATTCTTAAGTTTGTTCAGCTGCAGTTTGTGGTCCACTGAATCAAATGCCTTCTATAGATCCACAAATAAGGTAGTGCAAAGCTGTTTTCTGTGTAGGCGCCATTGAGTTCATTTGTCCCAACTCTAGCAGCAGTAATGGTACAGTGGCCAGTTCTAAAAACTGAAAACCACTTAAAATGTTATTATCAAGTAGAAACTGGTTTTAAACAACAGTGGTATTTGACCTACCTGAGCTCTCCTGGAAAGTGGCAAAGAATCCATCAAAATTCTTGTAACCGTCAGACACAAAGAGTATGTGCAAACTGTTGCCGGAGCTTTGAACCGGTGCAGGTCTGTTGTTCCCACAGAATCGAGCGATAACACGCGAGTTGATGCTATCACCATCTCGGACCTCCACGTAGTCATAACGACAAGAATGGTGAAACTCCAGACTCATCATCATGAACCTGTTAGTAAGAGGATGAATATAAAAAAAAAGAAGCAGTAAGTGTCTGACAAATGAACTTCATATTGTTAAGTACATTGGAAATTAATTTTACTGTTAGTCAACCTTGACACTTTTTTATGGATGACAGTAGTGACATAAGGCAAACACATTTTTTGGGTGTAAAACTTTCTGTTGTGTTTCTACTATATTCGTGTTACCCTGGATTATGAGAGCCCCTGTTTTCCCTGGCAGTGCCACACCAGCTGGCATCACGGAACTGCCGCTTTTAAAATCTTCAGCCAGCAAACAACTAATGAACAGTAATCATAGCTACTGAATACATTAACAGCTGCTGAAGGTGATTTGCCCTACTATTGCATAGATTACTGCACTTAATGGGGTGTGAAATGAGTCTCATTTTAACCAGGTACCACAGCAGTTAAATATTTAGATTGATGTTTTTGTTTGTCTAAATGTAATGATTAGTGGGAGGTAAGTTGCAGCAGTAAAGATTAAATGGAACAAGTAACCTTAGATCATGACAGGTATAGAAGTAAGACCACATTATCACTGTATGCACTAACCTTTTGCCAATATTGTATGAGCTAAGCTGAAATATTTGAGATAAAGCACAATAATTGTTGAGACTTGGCAGCCACAATTAAACGGTTAGCACGTCAAGAAACGAAAAGCAGATGCCTATCATTGGTTTTGTGGCTTAGGCAGGCTTAAGATACATCTTAAGAATGTTTAGACCCCTTTATTTAATAGATTGTTTATTTGTTAACATTCATTATGTGCCTCTTTAATGGTTTTAAGTTCATATCCAAGTCTAATTTAGCATCTCGTTATTTTAGATCAACAGCTATTAAATGTCTATAAAATATATCCATGAATGCTGAACAAACATGTTGCTTGCACAACATTATTTCCAGTTTGACTGGCGAGCACTGGTATGACAGGTGTAGGTAATGTGTCAACGTTTCCAAAACGTGCTTTGTGTGCTTCAACAAAGTCAGGACATCAGGAAGGAGTGGCTTTAAGGACTGTTTAATGTGAATTTGAGTGAGTATAATAGCTGTTGGTGAAATTAACATATAGTTTCAATTCATGAGCTGTTTGATTCAGTTGCAGTCAGAGTGTGACATTGAGAGGACTGCCAGCTGGATTAGGAAAAACACAAAGGAGTCTCCTTTCGCTTTCTCTGCGATTTCAGATGTAATCTCCTTGGCCACTGGAACGGACATGAATGACTGATGAACTTTATAAAAGGCACTGGCATGCACCCAAATCCTCTTATTTTACCCTTTATCACAGGCCGTTTGGTTAGGGCTGATATACAGTAATGCTAAATGTTAGCCTACAGCAGCTCCCAACAATGAATGTCAGTTATAAGTGATGCTAGGGTACTGCGATAACACTCACATCACGGTACACCACGGTACAGTAGTTAAAGATATACAGGAACTGTTGCCAGTGATTCATTTAGTCCTTTAGGCACAAACATACAACCTATTAATCTATCTGTGAGCAAAGCAGCTCTGTTTCATGTAGGGGTTTTGTATATGTCACAAACGGCACAAAAAAATGACATAAATATTAGTCATCTCTGTATTGTTTGTCATCACAGAATGGATTTAACCTAGAAATATACAGTATGTAGTTAAGTTTAATGAAAAGCTTTATATATAGCAAAAAAAAAATATCTTGGAATGATTAAATGTCTTCTATGCGCACACAAACTATTACCGTATGCATGGCATGCTCATACTGTATGGAGCTTTTGTTCTGCTAAAACCCTCAACAAATGCTCGCCTGTAAAATGCTGTTTGCGTAATGGAGAAAATGAAATAGAAAGTTGACTGAAAAGTAATAACTTTCCTGAAAAAAAAGAGGGTGTTTCCAAACTTTGCTGTAGAAATGCCATCGGTCCCTGACATACATCTTGCGGAAAGATCTGAACTGAGTGGAAATTCAACTGAAGCAGGTCAGCCATTAACAACTTTTACAGATGGACAATGAAAATCCCAAGTGGCGCTTTAATGCCAGATGATACAGGGGCAATTTATACTTTATTGAAACAAACGTTTGCAATATTCTGCAGTTTCCAACAGGCCTTTTTTGTAAGCTGCAGTTATTATATCCATATCTACTATTACATATGCACTTGTTGGCAATTTAACCCAATGGACTTCCCCATGGTTTTATAGGGATTCTTCATTTTAAAGTAGTTCCAATGAGAACTGTTGACAGCGAAGTATGTGGATTATTCAGAATAACCAGGGCACTGTTTCTAAGAAATCTTTTATGGTAATTTTAGTCACGGACCACCATTTTGGTCAAGGCTGAAATATTTCAGCAACTGCTGGATTGCCATGACAGTTTATACAGACAATTTGTGGTCCCCAATTTTAATTTGTCCAAGTTGTGTCTGGTTTATGATTACATTCCTGAAAGCTAATGGCATTTCCCATCAGCCTCAGCTGTACGGTTTAGTGTTAAGCATACTAACACTATGGTTGTGAACTAGGTAACCCCACACACACACACACACGTTTAAATAAAGGAATTCACGTTTAAGTATTATTGTTCGTATTTCATTTATTTTTATCGTGTACTTTTGGTGGCACTACTAGATTTTTGGTATCGTGAGATCCCTGTTTGGTGCGCTGTCACTAAAACAACCACCATGTCCTGCACTGGAAAACGTATTTTTCTGTTATGTCCTTGGCGGGGACGCATCAGGATGCATTACACTTACACTAACACTATAAAAAGGTATGCGGTCAAATGCATCCCAGACCACCTCTGCAAGTAGTTTGAGTGATCGGCCTATTTGTGATCCAACTGCACAAGACTCATTGTAAAACCAAGTGTAAACAGGGTCTTAGTCTTGTTTGAAATTGTAGCTGATGGAGAAGACAAACAATATAACCTGTGGTTTTACCCATCATGCTTTGTGATAGGCAAAATCAACTACTCTCAGTGAATATTAACACTAACCTTTTTGAAGTAACCTAAGTAATTGTACCTCCAAACTTTGCTCTGATGACACAGGCAGGTAAATGAGGACCACTACAGACCAACTATAGAAGCAGAAGGTTCATGGTCTCACCTGAGCTCTATGGTAAAGGGACGGTCCACCTGGATGGTCCACTCACACCGAGCATTGTTGGGGTAGCTCTCGAGCACCAAGTGGCCCTGCTGTTTACGGATCACTCCCCCACACTCTGAAAAACACATGGGAAAGAATTCAACTTTGAAAACTTGGTGCACTTTAAATTTTGGTGGCTGTTAATTACAGCTCAATTATTATTTTGAGGGTCTACATTCAGCTGCGTTGGTTACCATTCAAGCCAAAAGCAATTGCATTTGACATTCCAAAGCCACTGCAAAAGCATAGTGTTGTGCTCAACAACATAAAGATGCATAAACACAAGGCAAAAAGGCCCACAGAGGCAACAAGGCATTCAGCTGCCTTTACAGGTTCTACTTATAATTAAATGTATGTGTGTTGGGCCCCTTGGCAGATTGTTGCATATATGATATATTGAGAACGCTGTAGCCAGTGTCCAAATGTTACATATAAAATTGTTTTATGTGATTCCCAATTGTTGACTTTAACTTGTCTTTCAGCTCCTCATGGAAAACCTCCTGGGCATATGGCAGCATTCCAAGCTGGCATAGTTGTCCCAGATGAGGATAAATCAGCAGGGAAGGAAAGTACACATGAACATGGTATTCATTTCGCTTATAGAAGAAAATCATTACAGTAAAGCCATGTAGTATCCGCTAATTGGGAGAGAATGAAGAGACTTACTCATGCAATCTCCCCCAGACCAGCCAGGCCGACACTCAGCGCAGTATTTGCCAGTAATGAAGAAGTCATCCCTGGGGCCCCATGTCCCATTGTTACAGCGCTTACAGTTCTCAAATATACTGCAACCTGAAAGAGAGCCGGAAACAAAATGACATTAAAGTAATTAATTAAGTCAGGCTGACAGGTCAGAATACAGACAATACAAACAAATTAGTATTGAGCATTTTAAAAGGGCTGTTATTGTTTGTCAGAATTGGGAACACTTTCCCCACATGGAATCCCAACCTCATCAGACCCCTGCCTAGTTTCCTTTAAATCAACTCTGCTAAACTCATCACGCTTGTCCTTCACTACAACAGAACACACACACACACACACACACACACACATACACACACACACACACACACACACACACACACACACACACACACACACGTATTAGTGCTTCCTGAAATAGAAATGTGGAGAAAACCCCCTGAAATGCCTTCCTGGGAGGATGGATTTTCACTTTATAGACTGCTTTATCCAATGGGGGGGGGGGGAGAGAAAGCAACATCTGACCTAAATACAGTTATGGATTTTAACACAGGGCTAGTCACATATTTTTGTTTAACAGTAAAATGTTATGTAAATTCCAAACGGCTGTTTTTTTTTCCCTATAAAGGAAAACGAGTTAATTCCAGCTGTGAAGAAAACATGACATACTTCTACAGGCAGGTGGCATGTAGGAAAGCAGGCGTTTGGATGCGTGAGCTACGGCACATTTTTGTATGTACACACCTGTATTTCTTACACAGACAATGATGCGCTCATATCTGAGCACAAACACACCGATTTTCATTTCGTTCACAAAATCAACGTTCAAATCACTCCTGCACTCATTCAAAAGGGTTCTGCCAAGAAGTGAAGAGAAGGAGCCAATGTGAAGTTAGCCAGGAAAACAAATTAGATCATCAGCCACAAATATTTTCAATCTTTCTGTCATACTGTTTGTAATGGTACAGGAGTTGATAGACATCACTTGGTCTTGCAAAAGCTATACTGCAGATATTAGAGAAAGACCAGTTTCAAGAATGGAGATGTATGGGCTCAATCAGCAGATGTAGACTTTATAAAGAGAATACCAACTTGTTATTCTGTTCACAAGGTAATGAAGTTTGCTACGTGTCATAAATTAAAAACACCCATTCAAATCTGAATATTTGCAGAAGTTCTACCTGGATGGATGATGCAGGGGTCACACTCATTTATGGCGTTGCGGCAACAGGGCACCGCGTAGCCCACTGGAGTCCCCTGTAGGGGGCATTTACAGCGGATCACATCATACTCGCAGCAGCCTCTGCACATAACGTTCCAGTCTGGGCCCGGGCAGTGGTTGTATAAATACCTGTAATCTAATGATACATCAGGGTCAGCAAACTCAGCAAATCATTTGAATAAGCAAGCAGGAAACATATGTTTATGGAGCATATTATATGTGCACAGAGGTAGAGAGGAAGATGAGTAAAACATGGAGAAAATCAGGACAAATGTAACAATTGGCCTTGTGGGGAAATATGTGCAGAAGCCTGAGCAGCAGTGGAAGGATTCTGGTGAGTTCAGTGTTTATGTAAGCTGCTACTTTGCACTGGCTCTCTGGTTATTTCCACTGCCACATGGTTGCAAGCTCCTTTTCAGGGGACCACAAGTCTCTTGGTAGTTTACCTCCTCTGTGTGTTCTCATACTACATTAGGCCTGCATCAGACAACATGCCACAATGGTAAAGTCACTGACACGGAGAACCGAACCGAACAATGAATCAGAAAGTGCTTCTTCTTTGTAAAGTTTTTACCCAATAAATGCAATGTTTAATTGGACTGGAAACCAGTGATCCAAGAACATTTGAGTCTGAGTCGTTATAATTATGTAACAGTGGATTTAAAAGCTGAAACAGGCAAGTGGAAATTCTCCTGTGGCAGATGTGGACGGAGAACTGACAGAAGCTGCACTTTAGACTTGGCACAATGTTGGTGCAGCGTTTTTTTTTTTGTTATGTACCCTCCTCCCAGCCCTCTCTGCCCTCAACCCTCTAACCATTTAATCTTCCCGATACTCCCCCACCTAAAAACACACAGACACACTGTTTTTATTTGTAATGCCATAGCTGCACACTTGGCCTATTTGTTCTTTATAGAAGTTTTGTGAAACCAAGAATCTAAGACACGGGCACACAAAAGCAGCAACCAGAAGCGATTAATCTATTTGTTTGCAGACGGTCAACTGGAGAGGAGAAGCACAGCTGTCTTGGAATGCTGCGATTGGTCCCTGCTGCCCTTCCACATTAATGATATCATAAATTGTGTCTCAATCCAACTACAATCTGGCCTTCTCCTCAGCTATTTCTCCTAGCAGAGACAGTGAGGTATGACAAACACACTGACATTAATCACACAGAAAGAAGGTTGTGTAATTCCACTAGTTCAACTTTAATGTGAGCGTCTTTTAAGGACAGAGTTAGTGGTTTATAAAGCTGCTGCAGTCGTTTAGCTGTTTTATGATTCTTGTCAGTTCCTCGGGTCATTTATTGTTTTGATAATATGGGCTCAGCTGGATTTGTGTATTAACCGTAAAGCATGTTTCGCAGGCCAGTGACAACATGGAGTCAGTCTGCTCTCTTTGTGGCACGGGGTGCAATAGATCTCAGGACTATGACTTCATCAAACACTGCCGTCCATTACACAATGCCCAGGCTGTCACACTAACCGCTAGTTTTCTTGTGGTAAAAATTAATTTCAACTTACTCTAACTAACTCCTCAGCTTTGCATTTGAATCAAAGCTGACATTCTTGTATTGTCTTTTTTTTATTTTGTTTGGTTTGCCTCCATGAAACAAAAAAAAGGAGAAGCTCATAGTTTCTGTTGAGATTGTTGTTTTTGTGGATTTCTTTTAACCAAGTGTCAGGACCGCAAACATCCATGGTATGGGCATGGCCTGCATGTTTATAGAGATGTCTGTTGAGACAAGAAGAGGGCACTGTGCAAAGATTGGGATTATTCACCGTCCTGTGAGTCAAGTACAAATATGCATTATGACAAAGGCACAGCAAGTAAAAACAAATAATGTTTTATTACAGATTTTTCTTTTAACTGTTACAGTCTAATTTCAGTAAAATCAAGTTGAATAAACATAAACAAAAGTACAGCCCATGCTTTATTTAAGAGTACTCCACTAGCTATGCACTGCACTTCTATAACATTGTCAGACTCACGTTGGGCATTCAAAAAAAATAAGATTAAAATCAATGCAGCAGAACCGGAGATGCTGTCTTCTTTATTCCACACATTCTTCTTCCTTTTCAAAACATGGCGCCTTCATTACCCACACTGCAACGTGACCTCCTCATCTCTGCTCGAGCCACTTGCCTCAAACAGAGATGAGAAGCAGGCTACAGAGGTCTGGTAAACTCACTTCTTAATTCCACACCTCTGGATATTTGTTTTTCTTTTTTAAATTCGTAGTCTCAAATTGCCTCAAGTGACATCCCTTTGGAAGACATTATGCATCAGAGCTGCTAATTGTAGCCTGGCTTTTCACTGGAGTCCAGGAGTCCATCCAACCTCTGGTCTGCTTTCACTTACATACATTCAAATGCAGTTGGAAGCAACTTCATTTTTTTAACAACTATGACTGTTGTTATGATTGCAATATGACCCAAATTACAAAAGTCAGAGGCTGGGAATTGTCAAACTAGAGATGCTGGACTTAAGCCATTGTTGACTGCCACACTGGCCAATTCTATCTAGTCTTTAAACCACTACATATACCTTGCAATGAATAACAGTGCTGGATGGAAACAGGGTTTAAAAGGTGTGATGTCTGCCACATGGGGATTGAGAGGCGCTGACACCATCTCCTCTCCTTATGGGACAGCTTTTCTGCTTCCTCGCTGAGGTTTGTAAACGACGCTTGCTGGAGAGACTGTGAAAACTGTGATTTATAGGACATAAACTTGAAAGGGTCAAAAGACTTTATGAGCTGGCCTGGTAATGTCATTACATGGATCGCTGCTGTGTGTCTTGTCCTTAGATAGACAAATGACATCCTGTGGTTAACTGCCCTCCGTGCACTTACAGAGAAGCCCCTGATTTACAGAATAATAGAATATGTGTTAACTAGGACTGGAAATGCTTCTTCTATAGACAATAACATGAAAGGGCATGCATGTATAAAGGGAAACGTTTCCAGAATTCCCTCATGCTGTTTTCTTAATGCTCCTCCTTGAGGTAAATAAACACAGGCAGCAGTGTTTTCAGTTTATTCGCTGTGAATGGTTTCAGTTTGCTAACCTCCAGCTCTGTTGATAAGGCTGTTGTGTTTTTCTTCAAAGCGTGACTCCGAGGTTTCTCCCCCAGTGCTGGAAGCATGCTGCAATCTATTTTTCACACCGCTCGCATTTGCCACTTGCGCTGCACTCAAAGTTCAAATTATTTCAACGGGAAATAGCTTCCTTGCCACCCTTGATGACGAACACCTGCGCTGCGCTTGGCTCTCTGCGCTTGGCTCTCTGCGCTTTGCTCTCTGCGCCCTATAGCGGTGCGCAGAGAGCAAATCACGTATCATGTGTAGGCAGCTTTACTGTGCTTTGGCTTGTGTCCCGCCAATTTGAATTTATTCATTTCAGCAATAAGCTTACTGCCTTGTAAAAATTACATCTGCGAGCGCTTCCAGGTCAACACCTGAAGGTAACTACAGACTGGACAGTAACAGTTTCATGTGGGTTTTTCAGCACTTTAGGAAGGTCTGAACAGGTGTGGAAGTGCATGTGTACAGGAGTAAGCCTACAAACGGAGGGTGCAAGCATCAGTACACGCATGAGCTCATCTTCAGTGTTTGGGCATTAAGCCCATCAGAAGCAATATCATTTGAAATAGTTTTTGGACACAATGTATGTTTTTGCAAATGTGTGGGAAAAAAATGGACATGCAAATGTCACTCTATTTATCATTGTGTTCCCCAGACCTGTAATTTAACCCAAGACTGTGGTTGTGGTGTGTCCCTGGCTAATGTGTATTTAATCACAAACTGGAAGTGTTGACAGTTGTCTGAGAGGTACCCTAACAAGGAAGAAATTCATCCTATAACAAAGTTTGCTTCCTTATTGTGCGTCATGGCTGTCTAGCACATTTTTCCATCCAATCTGTTTGATTTTGATGTGTTTTTGTATGTGTAATAGCGTCCACATATTTTCGCCGTTCACACACAACTATTATTGTGTGTTAGAAGACGCTGGCACCAAGCCACAGAAACACAATTTAACAGCAGATCATAGAGGTTTTTTCCCCTCTTACGTAAGTGGTTTCTGTTTGTTTTTTCCAGTCCAGATGTTGAGCTCCTGCGTACTCCTCGACATGCATTTCAAGAAGCCATAGAAATGAAAATAGCAGTGACACGGGCATCATAACAGACGCCCCGTTGCCTCGTGGAGACCTGTGTGGGTCACAAAGCACTCCCACCCAATCAGAAGCTTTACAGGCCCACGTTGTTAGTGGGCATGTTTGAGCTGCACACCTTTAATGTGGATCCAGAGACTGACATCGTTATTACCGGGGGCAGAGATGTGGTCACGGAAATTCACCTGAGTATTTTGACCCTGCGTCTGACCTTAATAACCTGCTGGCCCACTGACCTGTGGAGAGCCACAGCAAACCCTGTCTTCAGGCAAGAACAATCTATAAACTTATCTCGTTATTGTTCAGTTTGGAATCAACTTTCTTACCGTAAAAATATATTCTGTCCCAATATAAAGCTCACAGATACACATACTGTAGCTGTTCCACAAGTCCTGGACAATCAGCACTATTGATAAATGGATACACTTAAAATGTGCTGCAGGGGCTGAATTTGACCCTACAAGTGACTCATATGCCTGCATCAGCTCCGAAACTGTGCCAAGGTCAGAATTTGCTGTCATTTTGCATCAGCATTGACTTTTGCCCAAGTTCACGTTTAGAGCCAAGAGTCTCAAATAACTTGTAAAATTGTGTTCTAACTTGATATAAAATGTTTTAAGAGATGCAGCTGGGCATTTCTGTGACATTTAAACCCATTATTGTGTAGTTAGCGTTTTTCTTGCTCACTCAGAAACTGTATCTTATCAGTCTTGTCTTGCGCCACACCGGTATCATAGCTGAGCTATTTTTAAATCCAAACAAGCTAAAGAGCACAATGCGGAGACGGTTTGAGCGGAGCTCAGTGAGAAATTTAAAATGGCTTGAACATTTTTATCAAACAGAGCACAATGCTGTGACTGTGTCACCTATGTTGGACATGTATAACTCTATTCTGCAGGCTTGACCAAGTTATATAGCAGTTCAACATTTTGGGAAATATGCTTATTCACCTTCAGAGTAAGATGAGACGATTGATGCCACTCTCTTGTCTATATGGTAAATCTGCTGAAAATGGTAGCTTCATACCATCACCAACTGATTAGCTTAACTTATCTTAAAGACGGGAAACAAAGGGAAACAGCTAGCCTGGCTTTAAAGTGTATAATTAAAGTGAAAAAAAAAACGGCACGTTTTGATTTTACGAGGGTTATATGTTAGACTATGTTTTGGCTCTGAAGCAGTCACTTACTACTTCTTCCCACTTCATCTGGAGACTTCAGACAGGGCTGCCCCCAACCAAGAAATAGTCCTGCCTAACCCTTTCGCATAACCGCATAATCACTCTTCAGTTATTGTGCAGATTAAACACATGAATAGCATGCTAATTTGTGAGTTTTAGAGGAGCTGGTAGGCAGATTTTGTTAACATTGTTAACATGACACGCCATTTAGACAGAGCCAGGCAAGCTGGTGCCCCCTTTTTCCAGTCTTTCTGCTAAGCTAAGCTAAGCTAAGCTAAGCTAAGCTAGGCTAAGCTAAGCAAACTGGTGGTAGTTTCATATTTAACAAACAATCATGAGAGTGGTATCAATCTGCACATCTAAGTCTCAGCAAGAAAGCGAAAAGTCATATCTTCCAAAATGCTGAACCATTGCTTTAACGTTCAGTTCACCGAAATTACAAAAAAACCCACATTTTCTCACTTCCCCCTAGTGGCATCTACCAATGCCAACAGTGCCAATTTAATTTGACCATTCTGCTTTGCATAATCCTTGCCAAAACATCATTAAGTTAGACTTGTTCCTTGCCATAATTAAGTGAGAATTTATGTCAGAAAAAGTTCCCTGTGAAGAGAATGACAGGTTACAGTATATATCTGATGAATAAACTGTTTCCTCCTGACAAAATGGTGCTTATTTTATGCTGATGGATCTTGGAAAAATTGTTGTTTTTATAGCAACTGTAAGTGCATGTATGTGCGAGTGTATAATTCCTTTTGCCTACTGGCCACAGCAGCTGTCTGGTATTTTGAGGTTGGAGTGATTTTGCTATCATGGAACAGGGAAACTCCCAGGAGAGCTGTGCGGCCATTGCGGATCTGAATGTAGCCCGATCCCAAGCACTGACACTCCCAGTGGTCATCCTGTAGATTTGCTTTAAATAAACTTCCCTCCGCTATGGAAACCACAAACCTAATAAAATATCCTCTCACTCTATTACCCACTTTAGTGAAATGGTATGAACACACACCGATATGTTGGTCAAACAGGAGTCTGAGATATGCACATTTGTTTTCAGCATTTTGCTCCTAACCTTGGAATGAACTCTTGAGTCTGATACGACATACTATTTTTTCCAAACTCTTAATCAGAAGCCATGTTTTTCTTCTTGTAGCTATATTCTGTGGCAAGATTTCACTTTCCCCAATGTAATATCATTTTTTACGTGTGCTAACCTTGGTCTTTGTTTCCTACAGCACACTACCCAGTAGCCCTGACAACCTCCCTGAGGATTTTAGCTAAACACACTATAAGGAGAGTGTACAAGAACAGGACATCTTACGATTCAGGTGGGTGGAGGATCCTAAACAGGAAGCCTTACATAGATAAAAAATGCATTAGTAGGGACGCCAAAACATGCACAAATAGACACAAACACAGGCACACACACACACACACACACACACACACACACGTAAACAGACATGTCCACAAAAGCAGGATTTGCATGTAAACACCTCTGCTCTGCTTGGAGAAAAGGAAACTATTTCAGATTGCTCAACAGAATATATATCATCAGCTGATAATGCACGATTATGAAACAAGCCGTGCTGAGAGTGACTCAGCTGACAACAACATAAGCAAGCAAATCTGCCAGGGAGATCTCTCTAATTCGCTGCAGCTTAATAACAAAGCTGTCCTCTGCCCAACCCTTTGCCACATTCACCAACGTTACAAATTGAAGGTATTATTTTACTGCCTAACCTTGCGATGATGAATCAGACAGAGGGCAGAGGTTTGGTTAGGAGTCTTGGAGACGGTGTAAGGTATTCACATTACCACAGCCAGCGTGATTGACTCAAACGTGACTCATGTCTTCCTGCAGCAGTTCAAGTGGTCACCCGGGGTAAACTGGCAGGGGCGATCTCAATCTCAGGGAGAGCACACTTTAGCATTTAAAGAGAAGCTCTCACACAAAAGGGAACAAGTGCCAAGATTCAACACCCCTATTAGGACTCCAGCCGCCTCACTTTACCTCAAGGAATGTGTGGCCGCGTCCAACTTCTTTTATTTAAGAGCAGAAAAACAATCCCACTTTCATTTCACACAAAGAACAACTGGAGTATAAAGATCACAGAGCCCTTTTTTTTTTTAATGTGACACTACAATAACAAACCCACGCATGGCAATCCCTCCCCTTCTGTATTTCAGAACAAGAGTTGTAAAGTCAACGACTGCACAAACTTGTCAGTGCTGGTTTACTTTGCAGCCTCTGTTAAAAAGCTGGATTTTACATCAATGTCTCTCTGTCTGTCTTTTTTTACAAGCCTTGCTGAGCGCTGTTGTGCTCTTAAAGGATAGAAGGGAAGAGAGGATGGAGAGAGTTGCTGATGCCGGCTTTTTGAGAACAAAGAACTTAAACCAAGAGGTTGTGCCAAACATAGAGAGAGGGAGAGAAAGAAGAGCAGTGAACTTAAAGTTTCTTACCGTAGGGCCAGGCTGTCACTTGAGGTAAGTAGATGAAGAGGGAGATGAAGAGGAACCAGCCCTCCTTGCAAGAGATAAAGGTGCTGGTCCAGGGGGTTGTGTGGGCGCCCCCATGGGTTTGTCCCAGTTGCAGTCCCCGTCCCGCAGACAGCATGCTGCAGTCTGGAACTCTGTTTACTTTCTGAACTCAGCTGACATCACCTTCTCTTGGCCCTTCAGTTCTTCCCTCCCCCCTCCCTCTGTCTCTCTCCCTTTCTTTTTCTCTCTAAAATTTCTCTCTCTCTCTCTCACTTCTTCTTGGCTTCAGATTACAGCCCAGCCTCGCAAGGAGTTTCACTTGCAGTGGTCTCCCAAAAACTCCCCTCGCTCCACTCAGAGGACGACGTCACTGCTCTTGAATGAATGCAGGCTCCACCGTTTTATGCTTAACTCATTATGGTGTCACAAACCACGCCCACACACACGCGCACGCACGCACGCATACACGAACACACACACACACACACACTGATGGAAAGAACATAACCAGTTTGTTCTAAACTATGTGCCTTCAGAACTGACAGTGATGTGGTAAAATAATTTACAGTATGTCTGCTTCACTGCTTATGTTTTCATGTCTGTGAAGTCTTGAGGTCAGTGTTATTCAAGTTTACACCTTGCTAAGCTTGAAAACAGCATGTGGTGGTCTCAGAAAGCAGTCTGTGTCAAACAATGACAGTCAGTCAGTATTTATTGTAAGATTAAAGGAACGTTATTTAGCAAAATGCTCTTGTTTGATACCACTCTTAAACGGGAGAGAGGTATCAACCCTCTCGTCTAAAGTCCCTTTCACACATTCACTGCAAACCTGAAATTATCCAGACATTACCCGATTGAGCTGTACAATCAGCCAAAGTCTGCATATTTATGCAGGGGCTGCATTTTTTCAAATACGCCGCACTTTCGCCGCATAAATCGCCGGTTTCCACGCAAAATATGCGGGGCTTGCATGATTTCATAATCCCCGCATTTTCGTTGCAAAAAGGGCACATATATCTTAGCAGAAAGTTGAAAAATGTTGCGTTTACTTCACACAAGAGCAGCCATTTTCCCCTGTTGCCATGGGAACGTTATGAAGTGACGTAACCCCCTGTAATCGTTTTTTGTCATGACAAGTTGACATTGTTTGGGTTGTCTTGATTATGACAAGTTGACATTAACCAGGATGACATTACCAGAGGATGTCTTTGTCATGACAAGTTGACATAATGTCATCCTGTTGAATGTCAAGTTGTCTTAATAAGGACACTCCAAAGAAATTTAATGTCAAGTTGTCATGACAAAGACATCCTCTGGTAATGTCATCCTGGTTAATGTCAACTTGTCATTACAAAGACATCCCAAACCAATTTAATGTCAACTTGTCATGACCAAGACAACTTCTGGTAATGTCACTTTGATTAATGTCAAGTTGTCATAATCAAGACAACCCAAACAATGTCAACTTGTCATGACAAAAAAACGAATGACACTTAATGACAGAAGTCATAAATGTTTATGACTTGTTTATTTATCATTTATGACACATTCATGACAGTGTCATGTCATAGTTATGACAGTGTCATGTCACGATTATGTCGATACCTTCAAGTAAAGTGTTACCCTCCAGGCTATGTCCGGACCTGATTCATCTGACATTGTCCGGAGTTTGTATGTGAAAACAACTTAACTCTTGGCAAGAAAGGGATTATGTAAGCACATTTCCAAAAATCTCAAAACCATTCCTATAACAACTGTACAACAACATACACAAATACTATTTTAGACTATGGATTCCTGATGAGCCTTTTCTAATTACTTTCATCAGCTTGATGCATTATTAATGTTAATGTTATCCTGCAAATTAAATGGTGGAGAAAATACATTTAGACAGCAGTCCCGCTTCCAAAAATGAAGACTCGAGCAACAGAAAAGTAGCCAGTGTAAACACAGTTGCTCAAGATACTTTTTTTTTCTTCTTGTTTTCCTTTAACGGTTGTTATTTTGTATGATCTCCTGGGTGTGTTTTATTTCAGCTGGATACAGCACTGGAATTAATTCATTTGTTCTTCGCCCACTGGGACTCCAAGCTGCATGCAAGAGCTAGCAGGGAATACAGATCAAACGACTCAGAGCCGCAGAATCAAATATCTGTAGCAGTTCCCCAAAACAGCAGGAGTTAGACCATAGAAATAAGACATGAGCAGTGCATGTATGGGTTTGGTAGGGAAATTGCAAAACAGACCTAAATCAAGAAGGTTCATGAAGAAAATAGAGGAATGAAGACATGGGGATAGGGATACAGAGGGAGCAAAGAGGCAGGAAAAAATGTAAATCAAGGAAGAGAGAGAGGGGAAAGGAAACACTGTCTGCCTCTCTGCACTGTCTATCCACCTTTCACCACCTCTCTACTGTTTGTCCAGATGCCTAACGATTTATTATTTGAAACCCAAGGCGTTTTTTTAAGGTTAATGTGGACACTGGTTTCGTATTTTCAGAGAGGCTACATCTGCAGTCTACTCTGTTAGCACAATAGACTGTATACATCTGTGTACTGTGTAAAAAAGTATATTTTTAATTGAAAACTCTTACACTGTCACACTATTTGGTTTAAATATATAGTATATCACATTTTAGTCTAACGTTGTAGTGTACACAGCTAGCTGAGAAATTATTGAGCTCAGTTCCGACCAAAGATTTGAGACGAGTTGAAACCTGCAACTACTTTCAACGCACCGGTCTGCAGCGTTCTAAAACCCGCCAGTTGACACCCATGCGACAAGACGAGGCGACGGTATGATCTCCATAGCAACGACTCTTCGTACTTTCGTTCTAACTTCCGACTTCCAGGCTTTTTGAAGCTGGATATGTCATTTGTTGCGTCTAAATATGAATGTGGATAATGTAAGTGATAGTGAGATGCTTGCTACAGTTACAGTACATTTCTATGATCTGTGACAAATTGGCAAAAAACACGTTTGATTTCTCTGATTCACGGCTTTGTCCTAGGAGCTCCCTCTCTTCAGTCCCTCTCTAGCTCGCCTGACCGTACGTGATTGCGGGTGCACGTTGAGCCTCCGTCTCTCATTGTATTTCTGTAGTTTGCAGCTGACTTTACAAGATGACTTTGCCATTGGCTGTTGAAACAGGTGACGTCCCTCACGTTCTTAAACCGGCAACTGGTGACTTGACCAGCTGAGTCGCAGGCGCCACCATCAGCTGGCTTTAGTCGAGCTGAGACGGGTCGGTTCAGACCGCTGCAACTTTTCCCTGCAACGCTCGAAAACGGTTTTGTCTCGTCTCGTGAATCTTTGGTCTGGACTGGGCTTTAGACTGGGCTTTTTTTTTTTTTTTTGTGGGATTATTTAAAAAATTAATTAATTCTCCTACATTCAGAGTTTATAGTAACTATTAGGGGTGGGAATCACCAGAGGCCTCACGATACGATATCATCACGATACTTATGTCACGATACAATATTATTGCGATTTTAAACATATTGCAATATTCTGCGATATATTGCAATTTATTACCTTTTTTCCAACTTCAAATTTTTCCCAGTTTCAAATGATGTCCCCAAAGGAAAATTTTGTCAACATCGGTTTTATCTAAAGAGATACATTTCTCTGTCTGTTCATCTCACTTCAATTTTATTGCTGCAAAATGGGATCGTCAATCAGACAGACACATATATCATAAAAGATCGATACTTGGCGTCTGTGTATCGATACAGTATTGCCACTAAAAAATATCGCGATACTATGCTGTATCGATATTTTCCCCCACCCCTAGTAACTATGAGTATTGGAGGGGAATACAACTTCCAGGAAACGAGCCGTCAGGACATCCGTACGGTTGTGATGTCACAACTATAATATATTAGGTAGACAGCGTCACTAACAGTGCTGTCACAGTCATTTCCCGGCTGCAATGACGGTGCAGAGACTCCAATAGCGCAGATGTGAAAGACCTGGAAACACTGGGCTTTTTCGGGACGGGGGCTTAAAGAGACAGGCACTAAAACAAAGCATTTCAGAGGTGAATTGGGGTATATTCAGACAGACAGTAAGAGAAAAGTATTTTTCTTTTTTTTTTCTTTTTTTACATTAAAACATATAAACATGTTCTAGTAGAAACCAAAAATGCAAGCATGAATCTGAAAATTAGCACAATAAAGGACATTTAAAGGACAATTCCAGTGCAAAATGAACCTAGGGGTTACTAACATATGTGTACCGAGTCAAACGTTCTCTGGGACATGTTTTCATGCTAATCGAATGGGTCTCTAGCTTTAAACAAGCTACCAAAAACTGGTGGTTAGCTGCTAACGCTACCTTTCTGGGCAGATGGTAAGTCGCTATTTTATACCACTAAAAGCTAGAGACACATTTGAATAGCATGAAAACATGTCCCAGGTAATGTTTGACTCGGTACACATATGTTAATTACCCCTACGTTCATTTTGCGCCAGAATTGTCCTTTAAATGGTCTATGTAGCTTATGAAGGGCTTTCACAGAAAACACACACAAAAAGCATCCAATGTGATTCCGTCATTGACAGGAGCCAGAAGTTATGGCACCGATAATGTTAAAGTAGATAAGATATTGGAAAAGTTACTTTTGTGCATCTCTGAGGTCTCACAGTTATGTTATTCTACACTCTCTGATCCTACCAGGAGTAAAATAAATCTCAAGCTTTGCAGACAAATTCAAAGAGGGGTCAAGATACCAGGATTCAAGATGACATTCTGTTGAAGTTCAAATTATGCTTATTAGCTGATGTGTAAGATTGACTGCTTTTTATTTTGCACTTTACAGAACACTGGTGATATTTGATTGCACGTCTGGTCTGAAAGAGCTCTTATACCTTCAGTTTTTCTAAAAAAAATTCAAAATTAACAAAATTAGACACATGGTTTTCACTGGACATCGACAAAATAATGTCTGACAATGGATGCCGCATCACAAAACTCAATAATACACTGATGTGTAGTTCTATCATGTTATCATTAGCATCTGTTTGGCCCACTTGACTCTCGGAGACTATCATTTTGTCCACCTCACTAGACAACCAGAGCCCTGTTGATACCTTTATGCATCATTACTGTAATAGAGATATTTTCCTGAATGGAAAAATTTTTCTCATGACCCACAGATCACGCTCATCCTGGGCTGCACTATAGAAGCATCTCAGCTGGCACCACAGTGACTTTGGCTGGTCAAAGAAAATGGCCACCCTGCCCACAGCGCACAGTAAAATCTCATTACCAAGTACACGAAGGGAGTGGTGCACGGGGCTCAACAAATTACCTAGGAGCCATTACACTTAATGGCATCCACTGTTAACTACACATTCCTTACAGAAGATTTTTCAGAGGATATTAAGTAAGCACAGTCCCAAAATGTCTAATCAGTTCATTATTAATGGCTTAAACGTGTTTGTGTTAAAGGTCCCAGAGTTCACAAAATGAAGGTGTCTGACTATGGAGCCATGTGGTTTTACAATGAAGTAATCTAATCATGGCATCACATTCATCCCGTTTCTATGGTTACACAGTGGACACAGTAAACATGAGCGCCTTTTTTTCTCCCAACAGTTAACGGTCTCACTCTATCATGTCACGACCTGCCGTCTCAATATGATGCGGTGGATGGAAACTAGGCTGTGTGCTTCACAGGTAAGACAGATGAAGCTGCAGCAGCTTTTTAGCAAAGCCGGCGACAACTGTTGCCAGGACCATAGTGGCACGACAAGGGGCGGGTTAGTAACTTAATAGTGCAGGACTGTGTCAAACTGGATGCCAAATATGCTCTCATTTATGTGCTGCACTCTGAAGAGAACATTCCACTTATGAAGACAACTTGTTTTTATGAACTCTCTTAAGGTTAACTATTCTGCACAGCCACTGTGTTTATGTATAATTAGCTGTCCCTAAAGAGGAGCAGGGCTGTGTCTGCCATTTTACCTCACTACTCTTTATCCATTATTACACATGTGCAGTTAAAAGAGAGGAAGGAACAAAAAGAGGTAAGATAGATAGTGATAATGGCATAAGTGATGGGATAAGTTATAAATAGACTGGAAGAATATATATAGTACACATTTAAATGTTCTTAAGGATATGTGCCTGAACTTACTGACCCTGTTTATATGAAGCCTGTCCCCCTGCATGCTTATAATCCTCATTTTGACATTTCATATATGCCTAAAGGTAAATCCTGCTAGATGAAATATACAGTGCCTCAAGAGTTACATTTCACATCACTCCCGCTGCCCATCCGATTCCAGATACTTCAAAGCATTCTCAGTGCTTGAAACGCACACTATATATTCAAGAAATCTTGCCAGAAACATCTAACATATTTTTGGCTCACATATATGTACCCACTCTTCGATTTAAATCCCACTCCTGGCTTTGATTTACCTCAATCTTTAAATCAGATCGAGTTCATTTATACATTACTTTGCATGACGCTCTAAATCTGTCCTCCAGAGCCTCCACTCAGTAAAGCTATGCAGCTATAGTTGCCCTGGCTGGAAATGACAAAGACTTGGATTTCATCGCAATGGTTGAGGGGAATGACTTTTTACTTAGCTCTAGAAAAGATAAGTTATACAACAAAAAATAAGCTTGACAAGTTTTGGAAAATCTGGAGCATTTTCTAGTATGGATGTGGATGGTTGGAGTGATTACTAGCTGGACCAAGAGTGTTTTTTTATATATATATATATATATAAATAATATAACATTCTCTTAATGCCTGTAGTGTGCCATCTGTACTGTACGGTGTTGAGATAAACAACGGCAGTATGTTTTTCATGTAAGCATACTCCTATGGATGTACGGACTTATGACTGTGGATACTACAGCTACTACATTTGAGCCTTGGTCTTTTTTCTGTTTTCTGTTATGTGCCTTGTACTGTTTTTGTCTGTAAAATGTACAAAAATTTCAATAAATACATGGTTTAAAAAAAATTTATAAATAAAAAAAGACTTGGATTTCACATCCCATTACACCCTGTTAATCCCACAGCAAAAGGTCCATCTGCAGGAGATTGCAACAGCAGGGAGCAACATTAAAGTAAAGATTAGTATAGCACCCTCAAGGGCATCTATAGATAGGATGCTAGAGATACGGTGCACAAACTGTATCTGAGCCTACGCACGTGCATGTGTGACCTGGTGAGCTCCACACCCATATGATATCCAGCATGAGGTATGAACTCTTCCATGTACCTCCAGGAACATGCTATATAGTCGAGTCACTCTCTATTGCATTAAGTCACAGTTTGAACATAACGTAAACCTTCTGGCAATCTGTAATGAGGAACTGTGCTTCGTCTGAATCACAACATAGCTGATCATTAGAAAAAAAATATATATATTTGGAAACAACTTATATTATAATAGGAAACAACTTCATCCAAATTACAGCATATGCAAAATATCTGCAGCCCCTAGCTTTCTATGCACAGCCAAATGTAAAATAAGCCAGTATTTGCATACCTCAGCAAACACCATTACACACATATGCCTTCTTTGAATGTTTAGTTGAGATTTTAAAGAAAACACAAGAGCTCTACCCTTAAAAAATGCATTGGAGACTCGGTTTCGACAAGGTCACCTTCTCTTTAAGTACTATGAGTGGGATTTGTCTCAGAATAGTCTCACGCCACCATCCAAACACCTCTCACGATCATAAATCATGTCTAGCCCATGCGAGTTTATAGGCAGACTGTATACTACAGCTGTGAGGTCTAAAACAGAGTCTTATGAGCACAGCTACAAAACTCTGAAAATGAAATTGTTGAAGGGGGGAGGAACAACTGTGGCTGGTAGCAGTAGCGCACTGGAAGCTCTTTGAGTAATTGCCGACCAAGCTCCCTACTTGGAAGATAGAGCCACACTGGCAAAAAAAATAAAATGTCACTCTTATAATGGAAACATCAAAAGGACATGGAAGGCGACAGATAGATAGAGAGAGAGAGAGAGAGAGAGAGAGAGCATAGTGTGCAGGAGAAAGTAAAAGCCTTTCCATCTGCTCTGCGTTCTGACAGGAAGTGATGAGGTCTCATGAGACCTGCCTCTGCTTGTGTTTATTAGGCAATTGCATTTCCTTCCCTTGATCCGTGTTTATAATAGGCTGACCCTTGCTGTGTCATTGCTACTAAAGAATAGCCACGCAGGCAAAGAACCAGACAACTGTCTCACACGGGAGAGTTTGTTTTGGTGTGCCATGGCAACTAGGTTTTTGTTTTGGACTTCTTCTTTTTTTTTTATCCCCTTCCTGTCACCGTACGCAGTGGTGGAAATACTTTGGTCCGAGAGATATATTGGAGAAAGAGAAAAAGGTTGAGCTGTGTTAGGTCAGTGTAAGAGAGCAGAATTGGAACCACTAAGCAACTTTAAAGTAGAAAAACAGCCACCCAAAGCCCATTAACAGAAACCCAACATTTTACAGCACATCTCACCAATGCGACGCTCCAATTCTCCTACTCCTGTCCAACTTTCTCTGTGTTTTTGTTATTCGTCTCTATTGGTTATAGCTCTTGAGCCGTCTCCAGACAGGAGCCAGTGATCTCAACATGTTCTCAGTGACAGATGTGGCATTTTGTGTGAGGAATGGAACACGTTACAGAAGGACTTTAAAGTTTCACAGAACAGAGCTTTTAACGAGGCTTAAAGTGGTAAACAAACAGGAGAGGTATCATGCTCATTGTGCTCAGGGTGTGGATGTGGAGCTCCTCCCTTTGGATACTTGATCTGTTGTGTGTATTTATAGTCACATTAATTTGGGATTTAGTTTTATGGGAGGGGTTTGTTGCTCCGCAGCCATCAACATATAACAACAACATAACAGCGGATCCAGGGTGGCATCCTTTTCTGTCGTGCCACATATTAAGCCTGACCACGTAGCATGCATTAGTGCAATTAAATTGGATATGATACATGGGGAAAAAATAAGTCAAACATTGAGCTCATGTGTACTGTATAAATAATATGGAAAGGAATGGAACTATATTGTTATATTGTAATTATGGAATTCAAATCACAAATGATGTCATTTATTAGAACACAAACCCTGCTATTGCTTGCAAAATCTGTTTTTTAACTGAGCTGGCACATTATGTAAATAAAATACTTCCATCAAATTCTCTGAGATAAACTCATGTACTGCATAACCATGGCTACAGAGAGTCTAACATATACTCAGGGTTGGGTAGTAACGGATTACATGTAATCTGGATTATGTAATCAGATTACAAAAATCAAGTAACTATAATCAGCCCAGATTACAATTAAAAAAATGCGTAATCAGATTACAGTTACATGGTTGAGGATTACCTGATTACATTTTATCATGCACCAATGCAACTTTTTTATGGCAGCCTAACTTTGTTTTAATTTGACAAGCAGTTCATTCCTTTTTCCACTAGATGTCACTATCATCCAATTGCCTGTGTAGTTTCTTAACAAGAAAAAGGTTCAAATCACGATCAAGATGGAGGAGCCATCGACGTCGGAAAGACAGACCCGTTTCAGTTGGGAAAAATGTGTTTACTAGTTGTCAATATCGCCACAACTTTGATTTAAAGACAGTGGAAAATAATAATGTGTATGTTGTGGGCAAGTTGTGCAAACCAAAAGTGCAAGTACTGTCAACGGCGCTAACATCTACTTCAAATCTGAATACACACTTGGAGGTAAATTGAACGTTAACATGAACATTACAGGAACATCGTTCAAACGTTGCTAGCTATCAGGTGGTCCAATGATGATAAACTAATGGCTTCAGTTATTTCACCGTTTAGTGAAGGTTATATTTGCATTTGCCACATCAGTATTGATCATGGTAGGGATCTTTAATGAGAGCAAAAAAGATTTCTTAATAAAGAGAAAAATCAAATGAGAATTCATTGATCAATTCTGTGGCGGTGTCTTTTACTAAGGCCGGCTACGCACTGGATACGTGGCGAGAGCGTGTCAGCTGCGTGGCGTGTCCGTTTTTGCTAGAAATAGGACCGACGTCTACTTTTCACGCGACACGCAAGCGTGTTGGAAGCGTTTCCAGGCGAAATAGAATAGGAAAAGATGTTTATATGTCATTTTGACACAAATACATATTAATAAATGACATGTTGATGTTTGAAAGTCTCTAGGTTTTGACATAAATGCAGATATAAATGTAACTTAAAAACATAATAATAAATAATTATCGATTTTCAAATATTGCACCTGTCAATGCAGAACGAAATATTCTGTAGCCTATTTTGCCGTCAATACTGCCGACGTTGTCTTTGCTGTAATCAAATCAGTATATATTCATGTTTATGTTTATGGGAAACATACATGTGTACAGACAAGGCTAGCAGCAGCAGCGCCGCATCAGGCACGTAAGACATAGAAAACGCCACGCAACTGACACGCAACAGAAACGCCACGCTCACGCCACGCAGCCAGTGTGTAGCCGCCATTAAGGTGCATATTTCTTGAAGTGATCTAAGAGTAATCCTAAAGTAATCAGATTACGTTACATGTTTTGGGTAATCCAACTGATTACGTTACTGATTACAAAAATTGCCATGTAATTTGTAGTCAGTAATGGATTACATTTGAAAGTAATCTGACCCAACCCTGCATATACTGTAAACTAACATGTTGGTTTCACTAGCTGGGTCCATGTAATCATGTTCAGATAAGATCAGAGCTTAATGTAAATGGCCATAATTATACTAGATTATGTAAATCCATTGATAAATTAAACTCTTAAAACAAATGTTCTTTTTCGTAGTGTTATGCAAAGCACTTTGGATCAACAGTGTTGTGTTTAAGGGGCTAATAATTTAATTTGACCCGCATACGTATAATAATACAATATACAATATATTTTCCCTCCCTCTTGCCTCCTTTCTGTCTTTTCACTAGCACCGTCTTGCCCTGTATCTTTGCTCTATCTAGGGTTTGAGCACAAACAGCAGACTACTATTGCAGTGTTGTTTTCAGCCACATTTTGACAAGAGAGATGATATGTGCACAGCAGCCTCTTGTGGCCAAAGATGGAAATGCAGAAGATGTTTGGGAAAGTGGGCAAAGGTCCTGACCGCACAGCACAGCACAGCACAGCACAGCACAGCACAGCACAGCACAGCACAGCGATGCATATGGCATAGCAGTCTCAGTAAACAGGAGGTTTAAAGGAACACGCCGACTTATTGGGACTTTAGCTTATTCACCGTATCCCCCAGAGTTAGACAAGTCCATACATACCCTTCTCATCTCCGTGCGTGTCGTAACTCTGTCTGACGCCCCCACCGCTAGCCTAGCTTAGCACAGATGCTGGAGGTAACTGGCTCCATCTAGCCTACTGCTCCCAATAAGTGGCAAAATAACGCCAACATGTTCCTATTTGTGATTTGTATAGTCACAGTGTATACAAATAACAAGGTCACATGAGACACAGCCATCTTCTAACCGTATACAAACTGGGAACTATATTCTCAGAAGGCGAAGCACTGCTACTTGGGCGGAGTGATTAGCCCAACACCTGTAAAGCACTTTTTGTTGTTACTCTCTGCTCCTCACCACGGGGCTTCTCAGGTGCTGCGAGCAAATCACTCCGCCCAAGTAGCAGCGCTGTGAAATATGTGTCAAGATTTATTTTATTTATTTCACAGCAGTATGTATGAATTCAGCGTAAGCCAAAAGTGTGTGTGTGTGTGTGTGTGTGTGTGTGTGTGTGTGTGTGTGTGTGTGTGTGTGTGTGTGTGTATACTAAGAGACCAACATAGAGGGAAATGAAACTAAACAAGAACAGAATGATGGAAGCTCTTAACCATTTCTGAAAAATAAAAACACACTGCCACTATTAACATTATTGGCTCTGCACTATTCAATTTATGTTGGCATTTCACTACTATGTGAAAGATAAAGTTCATTTCAGAAACCTTTTGATCTTCTTAACGGATTCGTGGCTCTCATTCCAAACCTTCCAGAGTTAAAAAAAAAAAAAAAAAGATATTAAAAGGCTTGGACTAAATAAGTAGAATGTCAAAGAGAGGATCCCTTCTCTGTGATCAATCCTCAAGTAACATAACCATAAACTTAAAAAAAACAAAAAACAGATGATCTTGATTGAAAACATGTTATTCCAAGATACTCCGCCAGAAATAGCCCCATGATCTCAAGTAACTGATAAATCCTAGTGATAGCTGAGGATGTTTCTGTCTCTAATAAATGTGCCATTGTAGAACTGTTACATCATGCATTGCTCATGCTGATGTCTACAACAGCTGACAACAGAACATGCCACAGTATGTAGAACCGACTGTGGTGTGACCGTGTAAACATCCGCTTTTCAGATGTACAGTACATCACCCTCCTATCAGTGAGTTCAATGTTCTTGTGAGAGTAAATGTGCACAATTGAAACAATTCCCTCTAAGCGTGACCATCTCAGATGGGATGCATGTCTTCCGTCTTGATCCTGCAAACTGGATCACAAATGGGAATTTTTTGGTGTAAACTGGGAATTTAAAAGTGTATATTTTAAACTAGGGCTGCACGGGCTGAGGAATATATGTAACTGCGGTTATTTTGACTGATTGCGATAGGATTCCCTTCACGATATTGAAGGGAATGTATTTTATCGTTTTTTTTTTTAATTGTATTTTGAATATCATGTGTGTATCAATATTCTCATTTGCGTTGAAAAATATTACAATTAAAAATATGGAAATGATTGTAGTGAGATTTTTGCGAGGATTTGTAGCAAACAAAGATTTTTTTCTGTAGTCTGTAGGATAGGATTTGTAGGCCAGGACGTCTCTGCAGCACCACAATACTTTATTCAGAATGGTTTGACACATATTTTGCCTGTGACAAATATTGAGCCCCCCCCCGCGATTGGAATATTGCACTTGTCCATATGGGTGGCATATCTGATAAAATTGCGATTAATTCTGCAGCCCTATTTTAAACAAATGGGAGTGTTTATGGGAGAAGGCATGTTGTTGTTGATCCTCTGCTCTTGATTCTTACTCCCTCTAGAGGGAGTCAGAGCCAACAAATCCATGAAATATCTTTCAAGGGAGGCATGAGATGAATCTAAAGGAGATTTTGAAGACTATACAGCACCAGTCAAAAGTTTGGACACGCTTTCCCATGAGAAAGTCACACAGGCAAGTCACAAAAACCTGTACAGACCGAGGTGAAATTTCTAGGATTTCTCATGATGTAAATCCAATAGTTCCCACTTCCATCTGTTACGGACAATATTGATTTTCCATTGCAAGCATCAAAGTGGAATCAAGATGTCCACAACGACAATCTCAGTGGGAGAGGAATGTAAGTCGTAGGCACCGGACTGGAACAGGGCACCACAGCTAATCACTCTGATCTCATTTTATTAAATATATTCCCAAAGCTGGGTTAGGGCTGGATGTTTGATCAATTCTCTGCTCCCTTCTTTTATTAGCAACGAGCCACTGCCTCTACCCACTGCGTTAAATTATTCAATTGGGCCTGCTTTGTTGTTAATAGCAGTGATCATTCTTGCTTAAACGGCATAATGTATGCGCTGACAGCCAACAGTGATACAAACCCGTCCCGAGGGACACAAATCTATCAGTGGCGAGAGAGTCTATCTGCCACATTAGAGATTTCAGGCACCAGTGAAGCATGGGCAAGTAAAATACACTCAACATCAGGGGCCTATGGGAAAGGCTCGTTCCACAAGGCCACAGACATAAATGATCAAGCCACCGCTCTATACCTGACTCCCAGTGAAATAAAGCTGATATCAAATGGCCAGCGTTGAGCCTCCTCTCTGGGATTTTAAATGATTGGGGGAAAAAAGCCCACCTTATATACTTGTTCTGACTTTAGGCCCAGCAAGACAAGCAGGATGTTGTTATTTATGCTGCATAGTTCAGAGAAATGAACAAAGATTAAAAGATAAGAGTAGAGGGATTATTCCTGATTTAGACACGCTGTGCCAAGAACACCAAATTCGACTATTCTTTGAATCAATGTGCACTATTTTTATATTTAACAAGATTCGTCTCACTCAAACAGTCTATATTGCATGCTAATTTGGAATGAGCGACTGAAGGTTTTGTTTTTTTTTGTGTTTAACTTTCTGCAGTTGCCTGGAGTTCTTTTCCATGTAGCCGGGTTGTTTACCCATCCCCCACCCGGGTCCTGTCAACACTGCCGGCCTCGTGGGTAGGAAGAGGTCAAAATGCCAAAGGGTCATTATTGTGTCCGGGATTCTGGCCTTTTTTTTTTCCTTTCTGTTAACGTCATCATTACTACTGCACAGGGGCGGGGCTAGAAGGGGGGCATGGGGTTGCATCGCCCCCCCCCCCTGAAATATGATTGCCCCCCCCCCCACTCCCCCCAATCCATTGGACTAGAGTGCTGTCAATCTGACAGTTTTGAATTCCATTGGATCAGAGTACTGTCACTTGGCTGCCTGTTCTGCCATTCTTCCCAGGCCTTGTCACATGACCAATTAATGTTTCCATGATGACTATCCAAAATTCTGGTACCATGGAATACATTTTTTTTTTTTTTAAAGTGGCAGACTTACCTAAAGAAAGGTGTATTGTATTCGCATATACAATTGGTTTGAAATGGAAACAAGTGAAATGAATAATGAACGTGATATTTTGTATGATGTGATATTCTATGTTATGTTTTATTTAGCAGAATTACATTGTGTTGTTCTAACCTATCGAACATTTCCTATATTTCTAAGCAGATTTTCTATGCCGTATTCTTTTACGTTTCTTCCTTCGGATCCATTTGCGATCGATTCCATTCTGAATAGACAAACAACGCAGTTTGCATGCTTCGTCCTTGTTGCATTATTCATTAAGATAATTCTAAACAGATTTATGTAGTTCAAACAATTCGGAATTGTAGTTGAGAACGTCAGTTATAACCAGTCCTTCCAGAAAAATGCAGATTTTTTTTGTGATTGTTGCGGGCAAAAATCCTTGATTATGCGGCACGTTTTCTTAAAAAATGCGATGGAATACGCGGGACATTTATGCAATTTTATGCGATGAAATTGCGGGAACTTGCAAAAACTGCAGTTTGATGAAAGAGAGAAAAAAAAGTGATTCCCCCAACACCCTGCTTTTCGATGATGTTCACGTCGCGTAATTACGTCACTCCATAACGTTCCCATGGCAACAGGGGAAAATGGCTGCTCTGCCACATTTTTCAACTTTCTGCTAAGATATATGTGACTTTTTTGCAACGAAAATGCGGGGATTATGAAATCATGCAAGCCCTGCTTATTTTTGCGTGGAAATCAGCAATTTATGCGGCGAAAGTGCGCCGTATTTGAAAAAATGCGGCCCCCGCATAAATATGCGGACTTTGGCTGATTATGCATTGAATCATGCGATCGCATAATCACGTTTTTCTGGAGGGACTGTATAACAGCCCACGTATTAAAAAATTGTTGGGTTTAAATCGGGCTTGGGCTCATAATTACAGTTAATGTGTCGGGCCGGCCTGGGCTCGGACACAACGTGCACAGGCTCGGGTAGGGTCGGGCTTGATTTTTTTGGGCCCGATCTAAGCTTTTCTTTGAAGCGTCAGATCCAAATGAAAGCACAAAGAAGAAGACTAGTGCTACAGTACAGTTTCGAGTCAATTGCCATATGTTTACAGTATGCCCCATATGGCAAATACATATCAATACAGGCCTTTTAATGTGAATTTAGACTATACATTTAACCATATAAAATATGGACTTTCTTTTTACCACTAGCTTTATAATCTACAGACCAACATTTCCCCAAGTCAGTTCAGCCTACTGGCTATATTAAAATAAATCACGCTGATATGCACATCTTCATACATCTGCTAAAAAGAATGTGACTGAATTCCCTCCACTCTCTGTGTAAACTCCTGCCATATGCTGAAAAAGCTAAATGTTTTTCATTAGTGGTTGCTTAAACTGGTTTGAAAACTGGGGCGGGGAGGAGTTGAGAAAAAAAGATGGCTGTGAACCACAGCACTCCTCCCTCACACATGCAGAAGATTCATTCCAATGTGATATGATGAGAGCAAGCACTTCACGCTGTTCGCCCATTAAACTTGAAGCTGCTAAATGTTTCGCTGAAATGTTAGGAGGATATTCAACCACCATCTCTAATCCTAACTGACCATGTGACTCCCACAAGAGCCGGGGCGAAACCATATCACACGGCGCACTGCATCTGAAAAAAAAAAATAAAGTAAAAAAATACACCACAGCTTTGAATGTCATGACTTTCCTGATAATGATCAGATGTTCTTAAGCTCTCCCTTTAAACAATTTAAAGGCGAGCCTCGCCACAAAACACTGAGCACGCTTGAGTCAATAACCCAGTTAGCAGAAAGGAAAGTAAAACAAATTCAATTCTTGACTTATTTAATAGGGGATTTGGCGTGACAGGTCAGGGGGTGTAATCCAGGAGATTGGACACTGATTCTTTAATCGAGTGGCTTGACAGTTCATCTCATTCCCTTCTTCCCCGATTTTGCTCTTGTTAGAGGGTCTCCCTTGTGTAGCACTGAATATCAATCGCCCATTCCTCTGCTGGTTCAACCCCCCTCAACCCCCGCACACACACACCCCACACCCCACTGTCTTTAACGTCTGCTGTATGGAAACCAGATGGAGATGGGGAGTACAGTACATCAATAAGCTAAGGATCCTGCTTTTCCTCCATGGCTGAGAGAGTAATGCAGCATTCATTAACAATACCTCATTCATTAGCCAATAGAAAACGACCCAGTCATTGCTTAAAGAAACATTGAGCCTGCTTATCAGGAAATTGGCAAAGGCAGGCTAATGAAACCTCTGAATGGTGGAAAAAGGGCAGCAGTCTGATGGCTGTGTGCCATGTTCAGGTCCCAGCGGTGCAGTGGATCTCTCATGGTCGGTTTGAATCTGCAGAGGCTGCTTGTTTCTGCGCCCTGCCTCTGAGACCCAGGTTTTTGTCTAGATAAAGCCATGAGGGTGACTCTGCTGTTGCTTATAAAAACTGCACCATCCTAGAAACACTATGGTAGAAAATAGAAGAAAAAAAACCTTTCACATTCAACACCAGCAATATATGCCCGCTAAAAGAAGCCAAGAAAGTGTAGTGTGCTGACTATAAAGGTCCACTTTGTGCGTTACTTGAGATGAGTGCTGACGGGATAGTGTCTCTGTCACCAGTAGTTTAAAGAAACGTCTTATCTGTCTTTGGAGTACTTATTGTCATGGTACATCCTCAAATGCAAGTTTAACGCATCCAAATTGTAGCGTTCTGTGTAGAGAGAAACACATTTCTGCGCTTCATGAACAGATGGCTTTATCCCACTTCCTGGATTCAAAGCATGTATTGACAGTTCAGCATGCAAACATACTCCCCACTCCAATACTAAATGAAAATCCCCATACCTCCTTCTTATCCTCTGCTCCACACCAAACATACGAGCACACACGCATGTCCAAAAAACACACATTCTTGCACAGATATCTTCATCGCGAGACAATGAATTCATGCCCATGCCCCACCCTGTCCCTGAATCCCTGAGCATGAGTAATTGTCAGGCCCAGTGAAATAATCGTAGCTTTCAACGCTAATGGAAGCCCTGCACATTCATTATTCAGTCCAGGAAACAGAGTGCTGCAAAGTGTCAAGGGACCTATGAGTTATTGTTCGCCGTGAACTACCCTTAGACTACGAGGGAAGTGACAGAAGCCCACTGCACGCTCTCCTCCTCTGTCCCCCATCCCTTTACGTCTCCTTGGCGTCCCTCTTCCCATCTGCACCAGGGAGACAGGCACCACACAGAGAACCTGAGATTGTATCACAGCTGTGGCTGTGGGTCAGACGGGCCGGTGATGGGTGTACTGTGACGCTGCCGACAGAATGACAGACGGTCTGGGCTCTCTTGCGTCACTGCAGCGCTTGACCATCGACAGTCATGACTGGTGGAGAAAGGCTTTCCCCGGTGTTACAGCCCTCCCGGGACTGCTGTGGGATTTACGAGGAAAGCAGAGGGAGGAATGTGGCAGGAGGGGGAGAGGAGGAGGGAGGGGGTCACTCAGAGGTTCGCTGACCTGCAGATAACACATGGCAAGAAACAGATAGGTTTGATATGTGAACATGCCCGCACTTGTGCTCGAGGGAAAGGGACACCGGGAGCCGTGCTGCTGCCGCAGACTGAGCCAGTATATACAGTCACTCCACACTCCTAAAAAGCAACACACATCAGACAGAATCCCAGCAATGCACTTAAGCCTTCTTCATTTCCTATGTCTAGACCTTAGAAGTCGTGCTGTTACTCAGCTTTAAAGTGAAAGTGAAGGAAGAGAAGCAGGGTTTTTTTTTTTCATATCAGGACTACTGAACAAGCAGAGACAGAACATTGCCACACTGATGTACAGTGCAAATTAATTCAAACTTAAAATACTTGAAAGCATCATTTGCATATTCATATATACTTGTATTTATTTAGTAAGCCTGTTTAGGATCCCTAACTATCTGCATTTCTGGGACACAAACTGTGCAATGTGCAAAGGCTAATTTGTTTTTAACAGCTCTTAAAACCAGATGGGGGGGGGGGAACCCACCTCCAAAAGGACCTACTTATTCGTCTACCATGTTATTTCTTGAGATTCTAGGACTTGGAAATGCTTCTCTACTCGTGCACAACCAAGGGATTTTTGTTTTTGTTCCCTCTGCTCTTCCACTGCTGTCAGTCGGCATCGCAGAATCATACACAGGCTGGGAATTGAACAAATCATTCTGCTGATGGCAACAAAAAAACATCCAAATTGGCAAAGCAGAAGTGAGGGCTACATGAGCAATATGACCACATCAGAATCATTTCACCTGTCTGTCTAAGAGAAGTTGTATTCCCATCTATCCCCTACACGTTATTAGATATTAAAAGATATACTAGTGTGGGTGGGGTTAGTGAAGTTCACTATGTCTCCCTTCAGGCTATAACATAACATGAAAATCAGCATGAAGATAACAGCTTCAGAGCTGCAGGCGTTTAATGCATACATTAGCAGACCTCTAGTTTACGGGGTGTAATTCAGTATTCTTGTCTGCGTCTATCTTTTTGACTCAGGCAATTTAGCATGCCAGCATGTTGCTATAAAAATGACCCAATTAATTTGATTAGCAAACTAAGGTTCAAGATACAGAGTGCGAAAACATGAGTGGAATGGGAAAGAGGAGTGGGGGGGGGGGGGAGATGCTAATGAGTTATGAGTTAATGAGATATGGAGTTTGTGTGCATTCATGTTACAATTAGTTTAGCAAAAGCCTTGGATGAGGAAGAAACAAACAGGAGTTGACTTTGTTGTGCCCCAGGTGTTTGTGGGAACATCATGAAAATACGTAGCAGCAGAAAGTATTTAAGAATACAAAACAGGAGCGTGAACTAGTCGACACAAGGTATGTCACGAGTCCATATGTTGCTGAGATATGGAGGAAAGCTCTGTGGACAGTGTGTTAAAGGAACACGCCGACTTATTGGGACTTTAGCTTATTCACCGTAACCCCCAGAGTTAGACAAGTCCATACATACCCTTCTCATCTCCGTGCGTGTTGTAACTCTGTCTGACGCCCCCAGCGCTAACTAAGCCTAGCACAGATCCTGGAGGTAACCGGTTCCAACTAGCCTACTGCTCCCAATAAGTGACAAAATAACGCCAACATGTTCCTGTTTACATGTTGTGATTTGTAGAGTCACAGGGTGTACAAAGAACAAAAATTGTTTGTTTCAGGATCTTTTTGCCTTCAGTCTGGTTATCAGCAGTGAATCATATGATCAGTCGGAGAGAGGTGACTAACTCTGCACGGTGAATTCCATTATTGGGGCATAAATAGTTGCCTTGTCTGTATATGTTTTGGGTCATTGTTAAAAAAAACGAACTGGGGATGTAAAAAGTCCTACACTGTTGCCCAATATGGACATTAACACTCACATATATACTTAAAGCTGGAAGTCAGCACTTAAACCCCACAGTTATACTTTTATTTCAAATCCAATGTAATGGAGTACGCTACAGAGCCAAAACAATAAAAGAAAAGGTGCTGATTCTACTTAGTGCTTAATGACTTCATGGTGATCAATTAGAAATAGAATTAAAAAAGGTAGGCAAATGTTTTGCACTAATTTTGGGCGAACTGGGTTCAGGCACCCATCCCTGCCTGCCTTCGCCTCATTGACACGGATATTTCGCAGACACGAAATATAATTTGTTTAAAATGGTGACATTACTTCCAAAGTATTTCTGCCCCAGGTATCAATTATCATAATGGCTGCCTTTGCCAATACCACACAATCCTCTCTCATAACACAGACACCACACACACGCGCGCGCACACACACACACACACGCACAAAAGACAAACACACACACACACACACACACACACACAAAACGCGGTGCGGTGCACTTGCTCCGCTCCTCTCTGAACCCTCCTTTCCACGATCCGCCCACCATCTCGGGACTGGAGTCACGTGTCTCACCGCCTAGTGTCTCTCTGCTAGCCGACACCACCACAAACTCACCCAGCGCCCGGTGGAGAGAGAAAGGACGATGAGAGACGGAGAGGTGCACACGGACAGAAAGCGCCATACGACGCCAGTGGGCGATAATGGAGAACGTTCAATAGAGGCTATCCGCTGTGGTGATCCGAGATTCTATGTTTCCCGCAGAGGAGGGATGTGACAAGGCATCGGAACAGGACGGGAGATGAGAAGCACACTGTTTCCGAGACCCTCTTCTTCCTGTGATCTCAAACAGTTCGCCTGTGAGCCGCGGCGCTTGGGGGGGTGTACGGGACACGGGGCGCACGGCTCACAGCCGCTCCAGCTCAACTGTGGTCTGAAGAAAATTCATCCTTGCTGTCTTATTTGAACCTGCCAGAGCGCTGTGGGTCCCCGGAGGGGAAGGCTGGTCTTCACCATGAGGGCTGTTTCTGCAAACTTGTTCGCTCTTCTTTTCCTGTGCGCCCTTGCGAGTGTTTTCTATGTCTGGAGCGCACTGGAGAGCCGTTTGGAGCGACACAAACGGGGGTTCTCAGTACCGGGCGGGGGGGCTTTTTACCAAGGTCTCCCAGCGGACCTCTCCGCCAAAACTTTCCGGGCATTGCTCGCTGTCCCAGCGGCACAAAGACCGCACTCGGTGGCCAGACTTGAGGCTCGAAACCTCACTGATCAAACTGCCTCTGCAGGAAACCGAGATTACCATGTGAATGGGGATAACAAGAGGTCAGCGCTGCGGGAGGGCCCGGTCAAGTCAGGCTCCCCGGTGGAGGATGGGATATTTTGGAGTGAATGGCTGGAGGGTCTCCTTCCCGCGGGCTTCACGGAGGACTATGCCCAGGCTTGGCGAGAGAGAGCCAGGGCACACAGAATAGTGAAGCTGGAGCCTGGATGCGGCAGGATATCCAATCAGCTCGCCACTTTTGCAGATGGGACCAAAGCGTGTGTGCGTTACGGGATAAACGCGGATCAGGTGCAAGGAGAAACTTTGACGTACTACCTTGCCAGTTTGCTGGGCATCACAAACCTGCCCCCTCTCATACTGTCCCAGCTGAACAGTGACAGTGAACAATGGGCGGCTGTGAGGACGCGCATAGGTGGCTTACAGTGGAGCGACCGGGCCGTGGTGTCTCTCACCGAGTGGGTCTCCAACCTGACCGGGGTGGTCACACCGGCGCCGCTTAGACAGGAGAGCAGCGGGCTGCATCCTGTGCTCGGGGAGCTCCGGGACAAGACGACGGCGGAGCTGCTGGAGCTCATGCAGTGGACCGACCTGATTGTATTCGACTACCTGACGGCAAACTTCGACAGACTCGTCAGCAATCTGTTCAGCCTGCAGTGGGACTCGCGCGTAATGGAGAGGGACACCAACAACCTCCTCAGAACGCCCCGCGGTGACCTCGTATTCATAGACAACGAGGCCGGACTCGTGCACGGCTTTCGGGTGTTAAACATGTGGGAGAAATATCACAACACGGTACTGGGCTCCGTGTGCGTGTTCAGAAAGAGGACCGCGCAGCGCGTGGCGGAGCTGCACAGGCGCAGAGACGCTAGGAAAAGGCTGCTGGAGCTCTACAGAGACAGCGAGCCTTTGTCTCTGGAATTGGGATTTCTTTCGGACGAGCACGCCGGTGTCCTCCAGGACAGGATAGGCAGATTGCACAAACACATTTTGCACTGCAAAGGGAAGTACGGCCAGCTGTGAACATTCAGCACGCACAGGTGACGGGTTTGTTGTCTCCACGGTATAATGGGCTCTGCAAACGCGATCGGCACACCTGTGCTCAACTGATGCGCATTACACAAAACTCTCTTGAATATCCAGCTGAACTACCTCTTGTGAATAGAAATGGGTCGCCTACTTTATAAATAAGTACATTTGACATGTGTTTCTAAGCTCCCTGTTGAGATTTCCACTGTATGCCTCACAGAGAGGAATGACCAGTCTATTCCGACTTACTTTCACCCCATGATGCTCACCCCACCGAATGGTATTACATGTAAAGCGTACAGGCTATATTTGCGATTAGGGTATCATAACGCAGCCCTTCATGTGTATTTGGATTCCTGCCTTTTGTTCAAAAATCCTAGTGATAAACTCCTAAGCCTTAACATAAGTTCTTGAATACTGTATTTCTGTTGACATCTGGCTCGCATTTTTATTTTTTATTTTTTTTTAGAAACTCGTTTGCACAGTGCATTGTCATCGCAGCACCTGCACTCCTGTAATTGTGTTTGCATTGCATATTCAGCCTTAAAGTCACAGGTGTATCATACCCATTGTACATGTTGTAAGTAGGTTGTAAATATTGTCTGCCAACCTGTTTTGGAAACTTGATGCTCCACTAATTTAACGTGCATTGTAACATTCCAAAATCTCTTGTCCTTTTTGATAAATACACTGTAATTTAATTTAACTGCGTGTTTCGTATGCAGTTTGTGCTTAACTGCCTTATTAGAGTGCATCAAATATTTACCTAGTCTGCCTCTGTACTTGCCCATTACAGTGCTCTCATTTGTGCTGTAGAAACATATCTCGTACTGGCACACTGTTCCCCAGGAGCCATTATTTCAACCACTGGCACGCTACAACAGGAATCTCTAATCCCCTTCATAATCTCACCCAGAATGATAAAGTGAAGGAGACAACGGACATCATTTGATATCCTTTCAAAAGGGTTTTACTGTTCCCTTTCTATATGAAAATCTGCTTTTCATATTTGTCCCTCTGGTAATATTAAACGGTCAACCTACGGCCAAGGCTGGATGGCATATTTGGTTAATTTGATTCAGATAAAAAGTAAGAAAACTCCCTTTGTGGGTGTATGTGCTGCTGAGAGGCCAAGCCCACAATTAATGAGTGCACCGCTCTCAGAGGAGAGCCTAGTTTACAGTTTTTCAAAGGTTGAATTTGTAACTGTGAAAGGTATTAAAGAGAAAAAGTACAGCCTGGAGGTCAGCTGCATTATTTTGCCTCATTCTTTCACTTCACATAACCCCATCTTTTCTACCCTTTTAAAGAAGAATCCTCTCCTTATTAGTTCCACTGTGGGCGCAGCTCTGTGTCTGATTTCTGGTTCTAGACTTACGAGCACATTAGAGGGAAAGCCAACGATTCAACTTTTGAAGGCCTAATTCATACCAGCCTCTCACTGTTCTGCACGTCATCTGGTTTCTTTTACAGCTTTTTTTTTTGTATGTATGGCCAACTCCAGGGCACACCACTACTGTTAAGTACATCTCCATAGAATGGGATGAGTGCATCTTGTTCTAATAGTGGCTCGATTTGTACTCGCACTTCATTTCATGGCTTACAGCACGTGTGTCAGTATCAGTGATTTATGTTTCTCCCTACTAGGTCACTGCATAAGTGGCAGAGAAGCAGCAGAGGTTTAAGCAGGTGTAACTGGAGGCTTTTTCCAGACTAACTGCCTGCTGCAGCTCTAATAGGGACTTGGGGATCAATATGTGCACTGCCTGCTGTATAGGCGAAAGCAGGTCATGTTAATGCGCTGGGTGTACGGGTTAGTATGTAAACGGGTGTGTGTTTTGGAGGGGGGTGGGGGTTGCAGCTGGGCATCACGCTCTAAGCATGTCTGTTAATGCCAAACACTGCAAAGAGATTTACGACAGGCTGCAGACACCAGGGATTAAACACAATGCTAAACTGAGGTCTGCAGGTCTTCTGCCTCCCTTCCCTCTGTATTTCACACAAAAACACGTTCTTCCCGCTACGCATTTGTCTTCGCTGTTAACATCACCGTCAACTTCATTTGGTTAGCTAAATAGAAGATTCCCATTTCTTTTTTTTTTTGGGACATTCCTCTGCAGAAGAAAGCCATTTTTTTAAACCAGGGACCATGCCAGCTGTAATCACACTAATGGTGAAAATCAAAGAGGTTTTTGAATCACCCTTTTAACTGTTCACATATGTTCCGACCTTACTCTCCCTGCCTGGCTTATTTCAGATCACCACAAAAACTCTTTCAAGTCCCCCACCCACCTTTTTTTTTTTTCCACCCAGAGGCAACGGAATCTTCATGCACATAACTTTGTGACATGGTCTAATAAGTGCAGCTTGTCCTAGCTCGTGGCAACAGCACAGTAGGCTATTTGGCATGTATATGGCAGTTAGTTATGCCCTTATACGTGCCAGTTGTGTGTGGTTCCTTCCAGATGGGCTTGTTTTCTGTGTCAGTAGGCTGAATCACATGCTCAGACAGTCATACTAGCCAGGGGCCCGCAGCAGGCCCGAACACAGTCCCCAGGTACTCAAGCCGATCTTTTTCTTCGTGCACATTGCAAACATTCCAGAGGAGCTCAGGGAGGATCATCTCCATGGACACACAAATGCACACAGACACTTCTCAGGGAGGCGAGTGGAAGGAGTCCCAGCTGTGTACATAAACCGTTGTCAAAGTTGGCTGAGATCCTATATCCTCATTTATAAAAACAACAATAAAGTCAGGTTTATCAGTGGGTCATATTAAAAGAAAGTTATCCACATTGAAGCAACATTTTAAAGTCACAATGCAAAGTTTTGGGAAATGCTTTATTACTGTTTCTTACTGAGAAGTAGACGATAAGATCAGAACCCCATGTAAAACTGCTCGTTTTTTTTACACTTGTTGTCTTCGTAAGTGTAAAAATGAGTTATAGAGAGCCGAAGTCACGCCCCTTCCGGTGGACCTCATGGGACCTTAACTCGCAAAGAATATGAACGGTAGTGAACGGGGAACGTTTGAATTGAGCCACGGATTACAAATATGATGTTCGTCAATTTAAAAGATCATTTTTGAACCGAAGAAAGTCTCAGTTAGCCGTAGGTTTGTCGTAGTACCACTTAGTTTTGTGTGAAACCGCTCAGTGAACTACATCTCTCGTCTCCCACAATTTACGTCACCTAGCTTGATGCTCAACTTGCTCGCTAGCTAGCTAGCTTAGCTCTGTTCCACAACACACGTAACGTTATCTTACCTGATGGGTTTTATCCAAGTGTTTTCAGCAAATAAGCAAAAGAACAAGCAAGATCCGCTGCTCATTTGAGTAACGTTACATCCCCGGTACGATACACACACACATCGTAGCTTCAGCGAGACGTCACCCATGAGACACTGAAGTGTGCAGTCTTTCTAATTACGTATTTTCACAGTCTTATACTTCAACAGTTTAACGTTCTTCGGTTGAAAAATAATGTTTTAAATTGACGAACATCATATTTGTAATCCATGGCTCAATTCAAAGGGGATCAAAAAATAATTAGTATCTCTCCGTTGACTCTTGTTCATATTTTTTTCCGAATTAAGGTCCCATGGACCGGAAGTAGAAGGGCGTGACTTCGGCTCTCTATAACGTTGGGATTAGGGAGCTTTAGAGGTGCTGCTAGGCGCATTTTATTACGTCTGGTCAGAGCCAGGCTAGCTCTTTCCCTCTGTTCCAAGTCTTTATGCTAAGCTAACAGGCTGCTAGCTCGACTCCTGTATTGATCAGAAAGACATGAGCGGTATCAATCCTTTCATCTAACTTATCAATAATGCAAATACGCATAATTCCCAAAATGTCGAACTATTCCTCAAATACTTACATCATTAACTCAAACCAGAATATCAAAATGTCATCATCATCAAACACAAAACAGTTGATTAATTACACCCAACTAATTTACATGATTTAAAGTATGAAAGGCTATTGAAAATTGGGTGTTTTGACAGACATCAGGTGACTAACTGACTTAGACTGTCCCTTTCCCTGTGGGCCTGCCATGTGCAAGTGGACGGACATAACTGGCATTCTTTCATGGCCACACAGTGCAGGGAACTTCCTGTGCATGACTGAATGATTTCATTATGAAACACGGCACATACTAGGGGGAGAGTTAGTTAGTCACAGCTGAGTGGATACGGGCCATGAAGGGTAAACTGGGGGGCCGGGGCAACGTCTGGAGGGGCTTTGGCAGTGTAAGGGCTGGACAGCGGGGCTGTGGTGTGCCTGGAGAGCTGGCACAAAGCCTGGCTTTGTCCAAACCAGGGGTGAAAGCATAAGGTCAGGACCTTTAGGCATTCTTTCTCAAGACAAAGTAAAAGGTAATGAGCAACAGAGACCGGCGAGAAAAAGGGCTACACGTACCTCAGCTCGTAAGAGGAGAAAACAAACGTGCTAAGTGTAGTGACCTCCTCTGTTGTCATCTCTGCATGTGTGAGTCCAGATTAATTTAAGTCAAATCTATGGTGTCGATGTTAAAATTGGCTAGTTTTCCTAGTAAAATTTTGGGGTACTTGTGCTTTACTGTAGTACTTCAATGTTCTGCTACTTTATATTTTTGAAATATTGTACTTTTTACTTCCCCACATGTATTTGATAACTTTACCAGTAATAAATCAATTATGATAGTATTGTATCAACAAGACTTTATTGATTCACAGGGAGAAATTCACAAGCTACCCAGCATTATATGAAGTGATATACAGCTATATATGAATTAAAAATAGCTGCAAAAATTCAAGTGAGGAATGCATCAATAATTATAATCCAATAATATATATTATTCTGAAACAGGCCATTGTGAATAACGAGTACTTTTACTTTTGATACTTTAAGTGTATTGTAACAGAGGGCCTAATTTACTAACACTAGTGCTGTTTGCGCTGCGTCTGTAATGCGAGTTCGGTAATAGCGCACGCTATGCTTCCACATTTTGCGTAGTATTTATCAACCCTGACACCCATCAGGCAATCAGCGTCTTTCTCCGCCCACTAGACCGTAAATTGCGCTGTAGCAAAGCGGTACTTGTGCTATGAAACGGCTGAGAGCAGACTGCGATATTCCCACAGCTGATGCTATGACTGTTTGAAATGATCCTGATGCCAATATTTATAATGTAGCGAGGAGTTTAACAACTGCTGGAGTGGGATGTGAACGCTGAGTGGGAGATTCAATTTCATCTTTGATTTCTTCCAGTAACTCTAATATTGCATGGCTGCTTGATCTGTAACGCTAAATGATGTTGTGTTCACTGACAAAGTGTGATTCTTGTGTTAAAAATATTTTCAAACGGCTTGATAAATCTAGCCCAGAGTGTTTCTACACTGTGGTATTACTACTTTTACTTTAAGATCTGAGTACTTCTTCTACCATTGCCAGCTGTGACTAAAGTTTTTGGACTTGCGCTACGTAGTCCCATTTCATCACATGCTGCGAGTTTAACAAGTGTGTGCACCTGGACACACCACAGGGGACACCCAGCTTTGTTAATCTCTGCCATATGGATTTACTTTTAAAGTCAGCTGTGATAGCACACAAGCGTTTGATAAAAGAGAGAGAATAAAAATCGAAAAGGTGAAAGAAAAAGGTTAAGAAGAAAAGGTGAAGCGATGGGTTGTGTGTCCGATGTGTGTGATCGCGAAAAACTCTATGACAGATTTGGCTTTTCTTGAACAAGAAATTTCCCTAAACTCGGATGGCCAATGTCTTCAGCCAAGAAACGTGTGTCCTTGGGTGGGCAGTTGGTTTTTGCAGGGTTCTGTCACAGTAAATCATACACAAGGGAGCAGACTCATACATCGGTCCAGCTGTTGTCCACTCTCTCAGGGCTGCCGTGCCTAGATTATGGAAAAAAAAAATCACACTTGTAACTTTCTACCATAAAGGTCTGTTACCTTCATCGAGCTAAGTTTATTTTGTCACTCTGTCATGACTACCAGTGAGTCAGATCTTTGATGTAGTTTATGTTGACAGAAATATATCGGATAATACAGACACATGACATTATTGTATTCTTCCTCATCATTTTACGTTATTAGATTTGGAGCCTAATAATATAGCCTACATTAGGTATACAAATAGACAGAGATCTGAATATAATCCATTAAACAGTTTTTGAAACAAGAACTGTTTAACCTCAATTTGGATTCTCTCTATTTTCCCTTAATACGATTTGCTTCTTGCCAGTCATAGCATGCATAAAAATAAATCCTAATTATTTCACTACTTAATACAATCCTATTTGTTATGCTTAAATCGTCCCTCAAGCTCTGTCTCCAAAATGTCAGACCATAGTCTAATGTCATATTTCAGAATGAGAGACTTTTTTTTTCCCCCTACAAGTTGAGCTACATGAAGGAATTTACCTTTGTTGTAAGTAAAAGTGGCAGTAAAGTAAGTAAAGGAGCTCAATTCAGCCTGTGCTTTAAAATCCACTTTTGTTTATCAAACCGAGGAGTACCCAGGCATGACATTAGCTCCCTTGTAAGGACCTTGTTGTGTTCAAATGTTTTGCCTTGCTTTTCCCCTCCTTCCTTCGACTGAAATGTCTCGGCGCATTTGATTGACATGCTTGACGGCATTTGATATTCCTCCGGGTGATGCCTGTTGATGCTTCGGTGCAGCCGGGGGACCTGTTTCAAGTAGACGCCGTTTTCGCTCATTTGCATCTGGATTCATCTCTATGTAAATGAGAATTAGTATGCTTATGGAAATGACTGTTTTTTTCTGTCCTTTGCTGGAGAAAAAAAAAAAAATCACTGATCATATTTATGGCAGGGAGATAATCTATCATTTTGCTGCTGGATGTGTCTTTCTCGTGGCCACCTGCACCTAGCTGAGATTGTGGCAGTAATTAAGATATTTCTATGCAAATGTTGTGAGGGGAGGTTATGAATTTGCCCCAATGCCAGACAATAAGTTTATTGGAACAAATAATAATAATAATAATATATAAGAATGAGGGGATGCCTTTTCTCATTCTGAAAAGGTGTATACCAATGCTGCGCCACTTAGCAAACACAACTTTATATCTGAAACATCTTATTATTCAGATTCGAAATTAGTAGGGATGCACCTACCAATACCAATACCAGTATCGGGTATCGGTCCGATGCCGTGCGCATGTACTCGTCCTTGTAATCATAAAATTACACCGATGCTACCACACCCGATACCACTTCATAGAAATGTGACATTAACTTCTTCGTCGAGCAGGTATAGATGGCGGAAGAGGAGCAATGCCAGCCGTTTGGAGATTTTTGGCTGTAAAAATAACAGAGGCTCTTACCCAATAAATGATGTAGTTAATAATACTGGGTTCCAACGTCTTCTCAGTGTAGTGGAGCTGAGGTATGGGATTCCCAGCCGTCACTTCATCACAGAAACTTTCCAAAGCTACATGACTTTATGAAAAAGCACATCATTCCATTGTCTCTCATCAGCTTAACAGGCATAAACATGAAGAAAGCGGTATTTCAATCTGTTCCGTCTGCATGCGGTCCCTACGGCGCTACTCTGCAAATAGCAAAACATTATTTTAATTTTTTTTTTTACAAACAAGCTAAAACGAAAGCAGTCGGTTTGTAGTCTGTTTAATATAGTTATATAGCCACGATTCTTTATATTTGGACAACATCTTGTGAACTAACTAACTAACTTGCTGGGTAAACAGGGCCGAGGTGTGTGCGTTACTTGACGCAGCACATAACTGACTGGAAACGTTACCGAGGATTATTTACCGCCGGTGGCACAGATGAACTAACGCTACACTCGTTACTGTAAGTAGCCTACAATAAAACCTCCATGATTAAAGAGTCAATACTTATCAATACCCACCTACCTGTTCTAAAGGCAGAAACATGTAGAAACCAAAATTTCAGTCTGCTCTGTTTGCGCTGTCCATTCTTGTCCACCGCGCTGTGCAAACACAGCTCTACTCTGCAAATAGCGACTTTACAAACGAGCTAAAATGAAAGATGTCAGTTTGTAGTCTAACTGTTTATCTTAATTTGCAACCAATCTTGAACTTTGGACAAACTCTTGTAAACGTAGCTGCTGTCTAAACGAGCCATCCTCTCCGCTGGAGCGGTAAACCTGTGTATGTATTATAAGACCAAAACAGATACATGTGGCTACTTAATATGCACGTGAATGACACCGCGTTCTTCATTCTTGATGATGTTGCCAGTTGTATTATTTTGCAACAACATTGTCTTATTTCAAATTAGGCATACAGAGACGAAAGGAAGCCGGTTTTCAAGCAATCGGCCTTACAGCTGCTGTTATCCACAACTTTTCACTTCAGGCTCTCTGACAGTGACATTTTTACCTGACAACAGGCCTTTCTTTCTGTAAGCATTTTCCACCAATCAGGACACTGATTACGTTTCAGTAATCAAGACTTTAACCATCAATCCTCAGGGAACTGCCCCCTAATCTGAGATAATGTTCTAGTTAAGTAGCCTATCTAGTTATCATTATGGATTTTCCATGTATTTTAGGGGTTTGCTTACACTAATACATGTAAAAAATAGAGCATTAATTTAGTAAGAAAGTGAAAATATCAAACAAGAAGATGCGTATTAGGTATAATTTTATTTTCTTTATTTGAAAGTCCGGCCCCCGGAGTGTCTGCTTAAAAAAAATTCTGGCCCTTGGAAAAATGTAGTTGATGACCCCTGGTCTAGCTTTACTGCTAATGGCACAACATCCAGTGGCAGTGGCTAGCTGGGTTAGAACCATTTTCTAAAGCTTCATGGTAGGTGCGGCGTATATTTTCCTGCTTTTTTGTCCTTTGCCAATCACACCTATGATATTTCTTTCAGGGCCAGTAAAAATGTAGAAGGGGCCAGCAAAACCCTGATCTAATGGCCCTTGGGGCCAGTGGGGATTTTTTTTATGTTGAGCCCTGCATTACCTCAGGGAAATATCCAGCCCATGGGCATACGCTTTGACTAGAAAAAAAAGCATGGTCCTTTTAATACACTGCTATGTTTTAATTGAAAACAATATCAGAGCAGGCCAAAATCATGTGTGTCAAAAACACCGACGGACCCCAGAGGGATTATTAAAGTAATGGTTCGGAGTAATTCACCCTAGGGTCCTTTGCACCATGACCTCGAGCCAAACACCCCCCCAGAAGCTTTTTTCACCTGGGTCTAACATTGGGAGAGTTAGCTAGAGTAGCGTTATCAGCTGAATAGCTTAGCGCAGGGGCTAATGGACCCACGTTTGTATCTTGTAAGTTACCCCACTAATAATGCCCGAAATGATACCAAACGTCTACAAGTAGTACAAATAGGTTATGCTCTCATAAAACGATGGATTGGAAAGTTTGTACACCAGAAGTTTATGAACACTTGCCTGCTCTCTTCAGCTCTCTGTTGCTGCTGCTGCTGCTACCTGCAGTTAGACGTGTTTAGGGCCATCTACAAATTACTACACCGAAAAGAGATACAACAAAAATATTTATTAATTCAATGATTAAATAAGGTAATGTCTCCAAACTTACCTCAATTATTACTTGTCTCCTGCTAGTTATACTACAGCACTTACTTAAAAAAAAAGTTAAATTAATAAATATTTTTGTTGCATCTTTTTTCCGGTGTTGTAATTTGTAGACGGCCCTAAGCACTCGTCTTACAGCAGCAACAACAACAGCAGAGAGCAGAAGCCAGCAGGCAAGTGTTATTTACATAAACTTCTGGTGTACTTACAAACTTTCCAATCCATCGTTTTATGAGAGCATAACCTATTTGTACGACTTGTAGACGTTTGGTATCATTTCGGCATCGTATGTGTCAAATGCATTGAATACAAACGCGATGAATCCGCTAAGCTATTCAGCTGATAACGCTACTCTAGCTAACTCTTCCAATGTTCGACCCAGGTGAAAAAAGCTTCCGGGGGGGTGTTTGGCTCGAGGTCATGGTGCAAAGGACCCTAGGGTGAATTACTCCGAACCATCACTTTAAGTACTCGTATCGGTACTTGGTATCGGTGCGTACCCAAATGTAAGTAGTTTTACTTGGTTTTAAAAAAAGTGGTTTCGGTGCATCCCTAGAAATTAGCATTGGAAAATCTTACTCCTACTTAACAGCATGAAAATATATGCTAATTCTTGACATACTTGTGTGTCAGTGGAGCTTTCTTTTTTTTTTTCAAAGTGTGCTGTGACTGTGTCATAAGGGCTTTGTCCTCCCCATGCCTGAAGTGCAAAGAGAATCGATACACAGAAGGGCAAGAGGATGTGTGATACTTGATGACAAAATACCTACAAGCTGCTGAAACAGCACATTCCTTCCTGCTAGCTGACCACTTGCTCTCTGAATGTTAGCGTTGGCTGGAGGCTGTACCCTGTTGGAGACCTGCGTGCGGTCACAGTAGTCCTTTTGAATTATAGCACCCATTGGCTGTTCCAGTGCTCAGTAATTTGGTCATTTCTATGTAAATTGCGCTTTGTGCCGCCATAGAAGGCTGTTGTACCACACAAACGCTCCGGCTTGCCTCGTTCCGTAATGGTACACTGTTACACTGAATGATTAAAGCTAACTGTGAGAAAATGGCACTACAGTCAATCAGTTAAGTAGATAGGTCGACAGGAGTGTAGATAGAAGAGGAGGGCACTCAGGCATGCGCGGCGAGGCGGATGTTTTGGGTTGCGTCCAGCCTGCTGGCTTCTCTCTTCAGACGGGAGAAGAGAGAAGAGCCCACAAGAGACAAACATTAGGGGGTTATGGCTGACTCTGCAGTATCATTGTCATTTGAACAAGATTGGACATGCCTTAGTGAGGTGAGGTGGGACTACCTAGTACAGGAGATAGCAGAATGAGGCAATATATAAAAAAAAAATATATATATATATATATATATATATATATATATATATACATAAGTTAATGAAGCTTATTTGATTTCACTGCTATTCTACCTCAGGATTTTTATAAACTTAGGCTTGGGCACAAATCTTGGCAGCATTGCAAGCCAGGAAATCTCAGCTCTCACGGACATTTTAATGCCTTCTGTCCTTGACAATAATATCACTTGGTGGCATTGCTACCTTCAAGTATCCTAAGAAAACTGTGTTGTGGACAGTTTTTATTTAAAACTAAAAGTGCAGCCTTGTCAGAGTTGTTCTTTCTATCTTTAAAAATAACTGTTATTCAGCCCTGCCTATACAACATTCTGCTATAAGTGAATTATCGTTTCTACATTCACTTGTCTCAACAATGGTTGCTGCGTGCATTATCAAGAGGAGTGGCCTAATCAGCCTGCCTTAAAACCTGGTAGGACCAGCCATGATTTTCACCAGGCCATACCAGGACTTATTCTTCCTATCAAATATGGTGAGCAAGTGTTACATGGTTATTGAGTTGTGATACGTTTCATTCAAGATTGTGTAACTTTAATGGCAAAAAAGTTAAAAACAGAGGATCAAATGCATTTAACATAAAGCTGAAATACCGCTTGTTAGTACAGAAACCTTAATAAAAGGTACCCTGTACTCACAATGGTATATGTTATATTACAATGGTAATACCAAGACTGCCCTCCCCTGAGTAGGGCTGGGTACTGAATTCACTACGATAAAGGCACCGAACAAATTTTAAGTATTGAGTATCAAAACATTCCTCATCATTCAATACCCAATTTCAATACTAAGGAGTCAATCTTATCAGTGTCAGTGAGCCAATAAGCATGCAGCACGTTTCTACCAAGATCTAATAATGCTGGTGATTGGCTGTTTAACATGTTACACGTTGTAGAGGCAAGCAGGAAAAAACTATGTTACGCACAGAGATGAGGTTCACGTAGTAGAAGCTGAAAAATAAATAAAATGATTTGTGCCGTAATGTGTGTAATGTAATTTCTTTTTGATTCATAAAATTGGTATTGAAAAACGTATCAAAGTCACGGTATTGGTATTGGTATTGATATCGTTATCAACAATTTTTTAAACGATACCCAGCCCTACCCCTGACAAACTCCCACATAACTCGCTTTTTCAAGCAGCAATTAGGACCCATATTAATGTTTATAGTGGCAACGCCGTCTGGCGGCCTTAGTAATTATGCTGTGACCAAAGCAGGAAGTACGGTGGCAAAGTATAATAGTGCAAAATTCTGCATAAGGAGGCAGGTTGGGGTGGTGAATAGAACAAACAAACACTAGACTTTAACACAAACAAACACAGGACTTTCACCCAGGAGACCAGGGGTCAAGTCCCGTTTGAAAACGCCAATATGGGTTGATTTAGAGGGTAGGAATAACAATCTAAATAATAATCTAAATGTATATCTTCGCATGGTTTGGAGGACTTGTTGACACTAGCATGATGACTTGCATGCACAGGCAACGTATCACACATCCCTGGTGCCAGTTTCAAACTATTCCGCTGATTGACAGTTTAATGGCAGTAGATGTCCAAAAAGGTGCAGCAATGCACGCCAACAAAGGCACTGAAGAACACTTCATGCTCGCAAACGAGGATGTCAACAAAACAACATTTACAATATTAAAAAAAATGGATTTGAAAATGTTTTATTAGGAAGGACATGCATTTAAAGATGCACACTATTTGTTCTGATGAGAAACACTGAATGTAAACGTTCTGTTTGATTACAAGAAAACTCCACAATGCACCTTTAAATTCCCCAATTTTAGCCATTGAGTCAAATAAAAATAGAAGTCAAGAAGAGCCTTAACCTTTGTGTTGTCTTCCAATCAAGCTTGAAAAAAAGTTTTTTCCAACGTTTTAAATTGTTACATTTTTTCTTCTACACATTTTCAGCTTTTATTTCTACGTCCCATATTTTCTGATATAAAACAAAAATTGAAAACGGGTCAATTTGACCCGAAGTCAACACAAGGGTTAACATATTGCTTTCATGCCTTTCATGTTTGTGGGGAGTCAGCCAGCTGAGACGGAGAAGGGCTCGGATGTCTGTGTGCTATTGGGGCAAACTGAAGATGAAGTGAAGATTAGTCTTCGTTCCTCCCAGGCCAACAGAATGGCTGGCAATGACTGGGGATATGGGCATCTGCAATTAGCAGAAAAAGTGGACAAAAACTATAAAAGGGTTAATAAAAAATACAGACATTTTCCTCATCTTTTGAAGTTTAATTATATGTTATCATGTACGCTTTAAAGATATTGCCTCTCCCAAAGACATTCCTTTCCTTTCCCACCTGTGACCTGACTCATCTTAAATTACAAGTCTGAGAGATCCGGGCCCATTACGCCAGCAGCCACAACAATTATACACAAGTGCAGGGTGAGGCTTAGTGTCTAGCACTTTGTGACACCCTTACATTACTTTAACCAAAGGGAGACAATACAGGGTGTAGTGGTTCACTTCCTTCCACGTTGAGTGTCAATCCAAGCAGCAAACCTTTGTGTTTTAACCTTATTCTATACCACAAATCTTTTGGCAACTGAAATGCTGCATGTGGGAGGTTTCAATGTCCTCACAATAAAAAAAAAAAAAAAAAAAAGCACTTGACAGACAAGGCTGGGTTACAGGAAATTCAGAGGGCCATATCATTTTGTGAATCAGCAAGGCTTAACAAAACAAAAAGGCGTGTGGCTACTATCCTTGTCTTGGTTTTATAAAGGTCTCCTCACTCACCCTTTTCCCTTAATTCCCCTCCACTTTTCCTCATTCTATTTCTTCACATCTATTCGGCCTGTGCAAATATTGCCATTGTGAAACCCTGTGAGCATTGATTGATTGCGGGTGTGAGCTAATCGTCTAGCAACAAAGACATCTTCCACAAAATCAATGCCACTGAAAGAGAAACTAAATCTTTTTAGGGTTCCACAATCCTTTGTAATATAGCATTGTCTACCAGGGGAATATTTAGTATTTTGTCTACTTTCGTTTAGGTTCCAACTCCTTTGCGTTTGGAAGCAGCTGATTTATTCCATATAATTTATCCTTTAATAGAGAAAAGCTTTTTTTTTTTGAAATAAGGTTTATTGAACACTTGGGGTTTGAGATATATCACCGAAATCAGATTCTTTATACAAGTCCATTTTAATGGCCGAATTGATAGCCTCCCATCAGGAAAATGAAAAGGTACAGAGATTGGCTGAAGATAGAAAACAGACATATCCAGCAAAGGGGCAGGGGGGAGAAACTGCACAGACGGACTTATCTTCAATGGCACCATTTATTTTCAAGTACTACGGCTGTATGTTAAAATTGGAACTGAAATACGTAAATAATGTAAAATAAACAAATAATGTCAAATAAATAAACACATACAGTAACGAGAGCTTAAAGTGCTTAAAAAAACTGGTGAACTGAGACTGAGATGGACAGATTCACTTCTCTTCAATGATTATGCTTTGCACCATTTATTTGAATGTACTATGTCAACTAAAGTGTATCTTCTAAACAATAACAAGTGCTTAAAGTGCTAAAGAACTGAACTGGAAAACTGAAGATTAGAAGTGAAATCAAGGCCATTATCTACTTTTTTTTTCCAGGTTGTAAGCAAAGTCCTGCAAACTCTTCCACTGTAGAGCGATGCCATGAGTGTTCATGTAACTTGCATGTTGATTTGAAATCGACAGGCTAGTTAACGCTTTTTTGTCTTCTGCTAGTTTTCTACGCAGGGTGACCAATGGCTGCGAAATTGTGAATGACAAGTCATGTTCCGCAATAAATGTGCACAAATGTATTTTTAAGACTGGGGTCTAACTCATGACGAGCAAGCACTTTCTTACCGCTGCTGGTATATAGTAGCTTCAAAACGTGCAGAAACAAGCACCAGGCTCTCTGGCACCAACTGCCAAAAGGCTCGCCGTCTCTACTTACTTCTTCTGTCCACGGCCAGCGCCATTTATTTTTGAGGACACCATTCCCAGGCTTCATGAACTTGCGCTCCATGCTTTCACCTTCACCGACAACGCTAACGTGACATATGGATCTCAATCACACTGTGTTGCCAGGAACCGCCCTGCTCTGCTTCTGATAGGCTAAGGGCCCTATTTTAACGTTCTGAAACGCAAGTATCAAACGCAAGTAGCTTTGTGGGCGGATCTCGGGTGCTGTTGCTATTATAGCGGCGGGATAAACGACTCTTGCGCCCGACAAATCTAAAATGGGTTGGTCTGAAGTAGCTACATTACTCATAGGTGTGGTTTGGGCGTAAGGTTCAATAAACCAATCAGAGCGTTATCTCACATTCCTTTTAAAAGCAGGCGCGCTTCTTCCATGGCGGATTGCTATTATAATGGCGGATTTGCTAGGTGCACGCTCTTAATACATGCACGGGCGCACGCCAGGGGCGGTTCCAGCCGATGAGACCGACGTTTGCTATTGATTTTTCTTTTTGACAAAATGTAAATAAAGAAATAAACGAAAACATACTTTACGATGTTTTGGGCTCACTCTCACTGAATCGTGAGGTTATGAATGCATGGTGATATTTTTGCAATGTAGTCTAACATTAGACCGGGATTACCTCACTATAGACGATGCAGCTCTTCTGTCTCTCCTCTCCTGTGTTGCTGCTGCTGGGCATTTGGGTTAAGTGGCATCGGTACATGCAGTTCAACATCACATCTCCTTAAGTCCTCTAATATTTCCTCATTTGTGTCATCAACACATCCATGATTCATGGAAATGTTTTGTAAAACAAGGTCATATTTTTCCTTGTATTTATGTACGGTTTGCAAAAATGGGAACTGCTGGGTCTGTGAGATGAAAGAAGCAAAGTGTATGCACAGTGTGCACACTCTACATTACGGCCAAGCTTGCGCCCCTAAAATATCATCTGAATAACGCGCCACTGACTTTAGACCAGGTTTTTCCTGGTCTGTGGCGGAATTGTTTTCTGAAACTGCAAAATAGCACCAGGGAATGTTTAAGCCGGAACACGCCTCCTCTTTTTGCTGAACCGCACCCGGGAGCGCAAGTTCATTCCCTAATTTACCGACGTGCGACTGTGGAGGGAAAAGTCCGCTGTGCGTCGGGTGCAAAATAGGAATGATACATGCATCGGTGTACAAAGTCAATTGCGCTGGGTGCAAGATAGGGCCCTTAACGTTAGTTAGAGCTGCGTTCCTCTCATATGATTGGTAGGTGAAATCAATTGACTAGAAAATATTAAACTGCATGCAAGTTCCTAATTTTTTTTTAAATGTTTTCCTCACAGCCGCACGCCAGAGATACGACACGGTGCCGGAATACTTTAAGCCCTGCGTAAGATGCTAAACCTACTAGCATTTCTGGCTTACTATCTGACTACCTACAGTCGTAACTGAGCATTTCAACTTCAAAGGCCAAGGAGCACATCATTAAAAGGTGCACTTTGAGTTTCTGCATGGTTTCAGCGCGATTTCATTTTTGTCTCAAATCGTAGGCATCGCTCCTTGATCCGCTAGCTGCCTGCCCCTTGAATACACTGTGAAAAAGCCCAGTCTTGGGAGACAACACAGGGGTCGTAAACGTCAAACAAACAGTAGGTGCACAGGCGTGCAACAAAATACAACAAAACACGTTCCAGCCAATCACCGACAAGATGTTTGGGGGAGGGGGTGGGGGTTAGTGACAGTTTGACAGTTTGTCAGTTAGTCATGACCGTTACGGAAACATGGTGGGAGGGGCGAGCTTGCTCTGTTTTGTTTTGTATTTACTTGGAACGTCAACAGAAGTGTCGTCATGCAGGAACTCATAGTGCACCTTTAACCATAGATATTGTTCTATATCTATGCCTTAAACTAACTATGTTAGCTTTTTGTTTACATTTAAAAAATACATGTTTACGACCAGCCGCTGTGTATAATTTTTTCACTGTGTGTCCAGGATGCTATCAGAGTTTAGGTTAATGTTAACATTTACCTCGGAAGTCAGAAGAGGTCGGAATTGAGAATGACGTAACACCCAAGTTGACCAGTGTTCCAGTAACAAGTCCGAAAACCAGCATATTTAACAGGGGGACTCTAGCCAAGTTAACCATTGTTAGCAATACCAGTTGATTGCATTTTGTGGTACTTTGCATGTACAAACACTGTAGCAACATGTCCACAGATGGACAGTACTGTGTGTACGAGTCAGTATTAAGAACAGTATATTCCTACAGCTTTTACTGTTGATGCTCGAAGCAGCCATGTTGGATTTCTGATGTTGAGGTTGGCAAGAGCATCTATCCTGCTTTTTATTATATTTGAACCTTATCCAGCATCACCCGAAAGATCTTTTAATCTAATGTTAAACGTGAAAACATACCGTTTGAAAATACAAACGAGTATGTAAGCTAAGAAGCCAACAGGATTATGTCCGAGAATAAGTCTGTACTAATTTTACTTTACAAAACGTATAATACATGGGTTAACCAGTTATTCGCTGCAATACAAAAACAACGCCGGTGAGGATGGTGAATTATTGCCGGGGAAATGCAGTTTCATTCTCTGTCTTTTAAGACAATGACACGTTTATAGCAATTAGGTGCATATTTAAGACCCTTTTACAGAGTTCTCATTTAAAAATGAGTCAGCGATTTCAAGTAATTAATGGATCTGACATTAGCTTAATTAGCTAGCTAGCTACACCTAATATAACATGACAGCGTCAGTTGTCATATCAGTTGGCAAAACTGAAGGTCGCTGGCTAGAAAAGCCTGCTTTTGTCTTCTTTAAATCCAGTCCAGCGGTGAATCTGCCACCATTTGCCAGGTGAGAACGGAAAGCTGGACATTGTGAAGGGCATTTTGTATGGTTCTTGACATTTTATAGAATTAACTTTTAATTGATTACTCAAAAAGAAATCGAAAGATGAATCAATGATGACAACAATAGTTGCAGCTCTATACTCATCACACTCACACATATACAGTATGTGCACAACATCGCAGTAGAGCAGGAGACTGAAAAGAGCCAAGGACACACACCTGGTACACACATCTAAACAAACCTCTGCTTTCACTGAAAGACAAACAAATGGAGGCCAATGTAGTTACTCTGCTATAGGACAGGCTCGGGCAGATCGGTGACTTTGTGCATGCTGTGCAGGAACGACAGAGTCAGGCCCGACCACGACCCCAGCCATGTTCTGTTTTTATAACCCTCAGCCTTTTGAAAAACACCCCCCTCTCTGCCATCCCCGAGATCTGAGCAATTTCTTTCCATCTGAAGTTGCCGCTGGACTGTAGATTACACGCTCGTGTTCCCATCTAGTAAAAACAATAGGTATGTGTGTGTGTGTGTGTGTGTGTGTGTGTGTGTGTGTGTGTGTGTGTGTGTGTGTGTGTGTGTGTGTGTGTGTGTGGGTGCATGCATGTTGTCAGCAGGCTTGTATTCCATGCTTATTCCGTGATTCTAGGGCATATTACCCAAACCTAAGACAGTTGACCACCAGAACTAATCCTTCAGCCTTGTTGGCGGTCAACATGTAACATGTTGCCGTTCATAGGTACAGTATGAGGATGCCTGAAACCCCCTCCCCCACCCCTCCACCCTTCTTCCTCCCAGTCTCCCCTTCAGGAGTTCCCATAATTCACCGGGCCTCAAATCTCATGCGGACATTCCTGAACTTCAGAGGCATATCGGCAGATGAGAGTCTGGATTTATGGCTTGCTGATGGACAGTGGAGGGGGAGCGTAGCGGGGGTGGAAAGGTGATAGGGTCTACTTCAAAGAGGAGGAAGCGTTTGTTGTTGTTGCTCTCCTAGGCTCACTGTTGCACACATATGCACAGCTTTCTGCCTCTGGCAGCTGGAGTGCTCACTCACCGGTTTAAGGCCCTGAAACACCAAGCCGACGGCCGCTGACTACTAGCCGAAGACGTCCACCTGTGGCGTCGCCGCTCGTTGGCCCTTGTCGCCTTTGTCTGGGCCAAAAATTAGCACTGGAACACAGCACAGACTACAGCCGACGGCCAAGTACCACATACGTTTTGCGCATTCAATTCAATTTTATTTATAGTATCAAATCATAACAGAGTTATCTCGAGACACTTTACAGATAGAGTAGGTCTAGACCACACTCTATAAATTCCAAAACCCCAACAATTACAGTAATTCCCTCAAGAGCAAGCATTAGCAGTGGCTATTGCGACAGTGGCGAGGAAAAACTCCCTTTTAGGAAGAAACCTCAGAACCAGACTCTTGGTAGGCGGTGTCTGACGGGCCGGTTGGGGGTGTGATGAACAGTGGCACATAATAGTCACAATAAAGATAATGGAACAGTGACTTCGAAGGTCAAGGAACTAACTCCCCATACCAGCAGGCGGCGGTAATCTATTCATCATTCAACAAGGGAAACCGGATACCTTTGTTATAATACCCACAACAAACAGCGTTTGCTCTAGGAGCAGCAGAACGGAACAGAGCCTACGGTCCCTCAGCTTCACTTCCCGCCGGGAAGACAGCGGTACTGGGAGATGGCTAACCGGACTGTGCCTGTCTCCGTACAGTGGGAGCGGAGCGACCGAACGGCCGGCTGCTGGCTCGTTAGCTAACGTTAGCTTTTTTCTTTTATTTCACCCGCCCAACATGCCTTCATCATACACTGGTTACCGAAAATTAGCCAAACAAACGTGTCACTCATCTGGCCATAGCATTGTGCTTTCCTATGAAGTGACAAGAGTGTGTGAATTAAACATTAAGTTGTTACATTTGACTAATTTAGAGGATGGCCGGCTGGCTGGTAAGCTAGCTTTGCTTGCTAGGGGGGTAAATGTGTAGCGGTGCAGAGGGCGCAGAGATAGAGAGAGAGGTCTTTTACGGTCTTTATATTAAATATCACGATATAGGATATTAGTTTATTAACGTTAGTTTATTTTGAAATATGTGTAGGTATGTAGAGATATTTTAAAATACATGTTATTGTTGGAATAAATATGCTTAAACAAGTAACGTTAGTTATGTATATCTCGTTGTAGGCTATTTCTGCCATTTTATGGAAAATAAATAGTTATTCCAATAGTTCAAACCTGTGTGTTTTTAGAAGGAACATTCAAACATAATTTTTGACCAGTTTTGACAGCTCTGTGTGTATTTTAGGGCTGCTCCCTCTTAGTCGATTAGTCGACTAATCGGTCGTTTTGGTCTTAGTCAACTTAGATTTCTTTAGTCGATTAGTCATGTTTGATGCTTTTTTCATGCTGAATGACTTATTTCCAAGAAACATACGAGCACGTCTCTGGTAAACACAAGAATTAAAGTGGTGCTTTTGCATGACTCTTTGCGGAGAAACTCCGATTTACAGATCTGTCGATTAAATCAAATAATCGATTAGTCGATACAATTGAATGAGTGTTAGTCGACTAAGAATCGAGCACAGCCTTAGTGTATTTAATTGATCAGATGAGATGAAAAATGAAAGGAGCCTTGGGTGTGCCTGTCACAGTCGTTTGTTTGTTTTGCTCACTCTTGTTTCCAAGCTGAAAAGCCAATCAGATGAATTGGCTGTTCAGCTGACGGCCGACAACCACCGACGCCGGTTCAACATTACAACGACACAAAACACAAAACAGGCAGATGAGGCCGACACAGCACACCGCACAGACTAGGCCGAGCGTCGGCTTGGTGTGTCAGGGCCTTTACACACAGTCACACACAGTTATCTTTCATTTCATTATTTTCAACCAGTATGACCAGATATATGTGGTGGTTTGCATCCTTGAAGTTTGACTTTCTTACTCTCCCACATTGACAGAGACAACGAACTATTACAGATATGATTTAGCCTTTCATTTTTCATAATATCAAAGGTGACCCTTCAAAGATTGCCTGCATGCTTTTTTATTGCACCTGCATAACATATTACTCTTGCTCTTAAATGCCACCTCCCTCTCAGCTATTAGAATTTGTTTGTGTGACTTTGCATACAACATCATAGGTCACAGACAAATGTGCGAGTGTGTGGATGTTTGCATCTATCCATATTTGTATGTGCGAGTGTGTTTGTATTTGCGTGTGTGAGAACACCCTCCGTTTCCAACCAGCTAGTGTTATGTTATAGGGGCCCCGCGGTGTGTGTGAGGTTGATGGATGTGTAGAGTGGTGTCGTTTCTCTGAGCCGGATGTGTAATGAACCCTGCTTTGCTTCGGTAACATTTGGGTTGATTGATTACAAACAAAGGCCATTTAACATGCAGGGGTGCTGCCTCTTAACAATGCAACGCAGCTTCACAGATGGGATTACACATATATGGCATGAGAAAAGACCACAGCGCGCTGCTTGTTAAATTAAAGCTGTGCTGTTATCCAGCTTTCCTTCTGCCCACATGAGATGATTCACAATGTTCTCATCTTTATACTGTATTGTTTACTTTGTACACACTTTTACAGAAAAGAAAATAACAGAACTGTTTATGTTGTTGCAGCTTTATATGTCCAAATTGTCTCTTTTGTATACATTTTCTCATTCCCTCCGCCCCATCTTTTTCTCATTTAACACTCGCTAAGATTTTCCTCTTTGAGTTGGCCAACTCCACTCATTGTTAAGGTGGAAAGCTGATGTAACTCTTATTCCCAGTAACCAGGGCGATCCAAAAGGCTCCGGTCCTCCTGCTGCTTAATCAGACCACTGTTTGTTCACTCTCCCTTTTCTCATGGTCTGGCCTGCCAACTAAAACCAGCCAGGCATTAATGAAAAGCAAAATATGCATCTTTATCTCCTCTCACATGGGAGTTTCAGATTATCTTTGAAGCTGAATTTTTACAGACTATATACAGGCACAAAATGGAATATTTATATATATTCCATTTATATATAAAACTCCTGTCTGTTTATGCCCTCACATTGTTTTCCATCTCTTCCCCTTACAGGGAGCTTCTCTAACCTGCCTCATTTCAGTCATTGCAGGAGAGCTGCAAATGGCTGATGCTAGGGTGTGTGTGTGTGTGTGTGTGTGTGTGTGTGTGTGTGTGTGTGTGTGTGTGTGTGTGTGTGTGTGTGTGTGTGTGCGCGCATGTTTTGAGTGTTGCGCTGGCCCTGAAGTGACACAACGAGGGTATAAATAGAGCAGGCCCACAGATCATAGTGCCAGACAGAATGTGGCATCTGCTGTGCTGGGAGTGCAATGTGTTGGAGAGCCTCTAAACTCCTCTCCATTCCTTTTCCCTCTCCTCTCAGTCTCTCATCTTCCTCCCTTCTAGTCCTGTTGATTTCCTCCCTCTCGCTACCTTTATCATCTTTATGTCTCGTCCTCCTATTCCTTTTCCACTTTCTTCCTTCAGTCTCTCCCTCCCTCTGCCTCATTTTCCTTTTGTCCTGCCTCCCTCTCGCATACTGCCACACATCTGCTGCCATGTGCTGAGTGTTGCGGAGCAGTCCCAGTTTCAATTTAGGCTATAAGATCCTATTTCTAAACACACAGAGGGAACCGGAGAGGGGGGGAAAGCGAGCGATAGAAACATAGGAAGTGGGGGGATAAAGGCAGATAGATGGCCCTGCAGTGGTTAACATCAAAGCGTGATTTCACATTAAAGGTGGTTTACAAATTCCTCAACCGCAATGCTACACATGTTCCATGTAAAAGCAATTTAATCCCATGGGATTATGTGGTGTACTTGCAAGGCAATCTTGAGTGGGACGGGCAACTCCGTAAGCACGGGAGATAAAAGCTAAGTCATTGTGATTCTCTGCAGGTTATTTCCCACCCAGAGCCAATTATCAATCCTACTGATTTAGCGATTCATTTTCCTGCTCTCAGTATAAAGCCATTACAAAGTGACCGTAACCCCCTCTATGTCAAATATACAGGAAAGCGTATCCCAACAACATGACTCATTCATACTTTCCACCCACACTCCCCCTACACATCCTTACACCACAAAAAAAATTCAATTAAGAATGATTTCCTTCTAGCGTCGCTGTACTAACTGTATTCATTCATCTACCAGTGTTTTTTTTATTTATTTCCCAGAAGCACATCACTTAATCTCATAATCTGCTTTTGCTGTGACTAGTGTTGGATTCCCTCAAAGACAGGGGACAGACCGCACAACACAAGTACACGTGCACACGCGCGCGCACGCACACGCACACAAAGTCCCAGTGTCAGCCAAATTAATAAGCAGCTTAGCTGTCATTAGATTTCCATTTTTAAAATGATTCATACATTCTTTATGCCTGCTTCCCCTTTTTCTTTTCATGCTATATCCTTCTCCTCAGCTGCCTCCACGCTCTGTGACAGGTAGTCTTCTGCGTTTGTTTGCTGACTCTGCGCCATGTCCACCCTCTGGCAGTCCAGTAATTGTTTTAAGAGTTGATATTGGACACTGGCAGTTGGAGACTTGCAGCAGGGGAGCGAGTTAGAGGGAGGGGGGGGCTGCCAACAGGAACATGGAGAACTGTCCGTCAGAGAACAGCGGCAGGTCATCTTTTCATCCTTTTGTTTGCTCGCAAAGCAGTGTTCGCGCCTGTGAAGACGAAATTCAATCTTCCTCCTTTCACTCACCGTTTTTCTCTCCCCTCCACATCAGCCCACCCCTGCTAAAACTATTGTCCGCTTTCTATTGTCCCTCGAACCTTCTCTTCCCCTTTTCTCACTCTTCTTCTCTGTCTCTCGGTCTTCTTCTTTCTCACGACTCCGTCAGTCACATCGGCAACACACACAAAAGAATCTCCTCAATTTTGTTGGCCTTGGGTGTAGTTGTTTGAGTGAACATTGTGTGAATCTCTTTTGGCTTTAAATCTGTAATTACCCCCCCCCCCACTGTGTCAGGGAAAGAATTAAGGTTTTTTGACTAGTGCGGTGTTACCTTGAGATCAATGCTCGACTCTGCTCAAACGACAGATGAAATGACTTGGAAGGTCAGTTTCAACATTAAAAGATAATGAGGGGTTTGTGATGTGAAAGGCTTTATTTTACTATTTTTTTCTAAGGCAGGTTGTCAGGTTTCTGTGGGGAATGTGTTTTCTATTTCTTTTCCAAACAACAAGTGTGTGGAAAGCCTTAAATCATCATCGGCACACGCAAAATTGTGAAAGCGTGATTGGTTTGGCAGCCAAATAGAGCATTTCTTGCCAAGTTGCAACAACTTTCAGAGGTGTCTCTTTTTCTCACATGCTTTGCCTATCTCTCTAAACACACTCACCTTAGAGCTGTCTCTCTTTCAGTGTGTCGCAAGCTGAGTCCCAGACAGTCAAGCGTGAGACCCAGAGGATGCCATCCCAGGATTTGGAAGGTTTCGAAGGCTTTTGGCACGGGGTATTTATCCTGAAAATTTCCCAGGGCCACATCAGTGCCAGGATGCCATACGTCAGGGGGCACAGAGGAGCATTGTGACCCGGCACCCACGTTTAGGGGCCTGCTGAGAGGGACCACAGAGGAAAACACTGAATGTCATTGTTACATAGCGCCAATGATCTGCTCTGTGCCCTGCGCTATGATGTCATGGCAGTCATTTGTCCAGCTGTGGCCAAGCACGCATGTCTGATGAAAGAGGCCATTAATCTCAGCATAGTGTGGATTTGAGTATTCTTGCATGCAAGCTATATTTAATGCTAATTTCACTATGCAGCTATATTTTCACTCACACAACTTCTTTTTCAGGTTTTTTTCAGTTTCAAGGTTTTGGATGCTAAACGTCTAAGTGGTGCGCTTTCTCCTCGGCAGAGTGCGGCTCAGTGGCGAGTACACACTTGTTTGCTATTGATGAAGCACAGATGTAGCAGGAAAATGAGCATGTCATGAGTGAAGCCAAGACATAACAACCTCAGACAAACCGTCCATTGTGTTTGACTCACTTTTTTCCTTCCTCTGTGAGAAGAATCAATGTATGTCCAACAGATCTTAACCAGATTAGGGCTGGACTACTTCATTAAACAGAAAATCTTCTGTTAACTCCAGACTATGTATGTCACAGGTTTAGTTAATTTTTTTGTTCAATAAATATTTAGTTACTAAACACATGAGAGTAAACATGACAGCACAATGGGTTTATATAGGTGCAGTTACGTTCTAATGAAGCAAAGATTCCTTAAAGGTCCCATGGCATAAATATTTCACTTTTTTAACATTAATATGCGTTCCCCCAGCCTGCCTATGGTCCCCCAGTGGCTAGAAATAGCGACAGGTGTAAACCGAGCCCTGGGTATCCTGCTCTGCCTTTGAGAAAATGAAAGCTCAGATGGGCCGATCTGGAATCTTGCACCTTATGAGGTCATAAGGAGCAAGGTTACCTCCCCTTTCTCTGCTTTGCCCGCCCAGAGAATTTGGCCCACCCATGAGAAAGAGACATCATGGCTTTCAAACGAGCAAAGTGGCAGTTGGTCAAGGCCACCCCCCCTCCCCTCTCTCCTCCTCAATAGCTTCAGACACAGAAATGGCACATACTAAGGAAAGCTCATTGTTGGACTGGCTCTAGTGGCTGTAATTCTGCACCAAGGCTACATTTTGGGAAAGAGACTTCAGAAACAGTATTAGGGGACCACTAAGGCCAGTAGAAAAGCATCCAAAGAGCACCATGTCATGGGACCTTTAAGAGGAGAACTCTGTCATATGATATTTGCTTTGGTATTTTAGTGACTCGCCATGCACTGTACAGTAGAAGCAGTGTCATTGGCAATCCAGAAGTGCACCACATCTTTGGTGTCAAGCTCTACAATGTTTTGCATAGTCTGCCTGTTTGCCCTATAAGCACCTGTGCTCTGTACTATTTTGGTGACAGTGGGTGGAGGCCAAATAATACATCATTATGTAACCAAAACCTGACCACGATAACCATTGGAATTTAAGCCGAGAAAGATGAATTAACCTTAAAAAGAGAAATGAACTGACTGTGGCAGTTTATACTGTATGTGCTACCGTATATTCATGTATGGACTGCTGTACTGTACTGTATATTCACACTTGCAACTCCTTGACAAGAACACTTCTTTCCTATTACATGCAGCTCTGTTCTCACAGTCCATTACCGAAATCTTCCTTTTGGGCATAAATCCAACAGGAAGTTCAAGGATGGCCACTTCCTAAGATAAAACTACAGCCTATACACAGATCACCTTCGCAAGATTGAGTTTACTTTCCTATCTTCAGCCAACAGACCTCTCCCATTAAAGACTGGAACGGAGAGAGGTCCAATCCCAGTGTCTGTTCTCAGAGACAGCTGTCCACAATTCATTGAGTTGATGATAGAATGAATTAAGAAATGAACACTCAATAAAAAACGTCTGGAAACTAGATGGTATTGCTGGCTAGGACTGGTGTAGCCAATTACTTTGTGTGAGCTAATAGAAATTAGAATTTTTTGTCCTTTTTAGGTATGATCTGAGTGATTACATAGGATCAGAAAAACAATATTTTAATGATAAGATGATAAAATAATAAGAAGGAAATGTTTGTTTCACTCAAAAGCTATACTATTTATGTTTGGTTATGAGCATGATACAATTTCAAGTGTATGCAACAAATATCCAACTGTTGCTCAAGCTAAGTTATATGTTCAACATACATTTTAAAAAGTAATCTGCTATACTGCCTGAATATCTCTCCCATGCGTAACCACTGAGTGAAAGGACTACTGATGTATGATACATTTCAATTTGCTTCAGGAATACAAGCCTGAGCTTAATTGCTTCCACACACTGAACTGCGCAGTGAGAATTCAAAGTCATCATATTAGCTGTGCTGGATGTTTGATTCTGAACAACGTTATTACCGCCGTCCCCCCACCCCCGACACCCTGTTTCTGCAGCTCTGAGCAAAAAAGTGGACGCTGAAGCCTGCAGGAAACTGCTGGTTGCACATCGTTGCCCTACGACTAGTGGTGTAAGACAGTTACCGTGGTTACAGAGTGTGTGTAAGAGGCTGATAAGAGCAGGGATATGATCAAACAGGGGTAGGCAAGGGCGAGGTACGGTGAAGGAATATATGCCAAGGCAGTGATGGGGATTCACCTGGCTCATGTGCTTTGTGTCTTCGATTCATGTCTGTCTGTCCATCTGGTATCGTGCTTCTGTTTCTAAGGAAAGCCGTATAGGAGACTTCTACTTCACGGAGACAGAAGATATATCAATATATGCTATAAAAAGGCAGTGATAAAAAAAAAGTGATATGTAGCCTATTTTTTTTTTTGATTTTCATAAAGCTACCTAAATAACAAAAAAAATACATTTTGTGTCTTATTGAACTGGATCACCTAAATGAAATAAATCACTACAATTTTTTTTTTTATTTAGTCAGAGGTAGAACCCGGGCTTCGAAAACAGACGTGATGCAGTGCTCTCTGGGGATTATTGATTAAATGACTTATTGATGGAAGGCTGGAGCCCCAAAGCTGGATATTGATTCTGTCTTTCTAGGGAATAGAGGAGGCAGCCATAAAGAGATTCTGTAACTCATAATAGCCTCGCAGAGGTTAAGAGAAGATTGTGAACAATGTGGTACCATAATCTGTGAAGGGCTATATTGCTCATGATGTCAGAATTTTGGTAATGCACACACGCATACGCACACACGCACACACCCAAAGGATGTAAGTATTTGTCAAATCTAAACTCAGATTAACCCGACCGTTGGAAGTAGCAGTCCTCTCAGTCTCCACCCTCTCTTATGTGAGTATTTCTGTTTTCATGAGGGAGCACTCAAAATATGTTTTTCTCCTTTAATAGGGGAGAGACGAGGCAGCAAGACAGAGATTAGTGTAGATATGCCTTTGGCAGTAGACAATAATCAGTTGATGTTCTGCGTGATACATCTGATAATGTGTTCTGGACATATTTAAGATTTATGTCCATTTGAGAAAATGGGAAAGAGAGGCTGCAGTATAGCAATTTAAAAATGGATGATCTTACGTCTGAGACTGGCCTCACAGGTTTAGGTGGAGGTAAGCACAAATATGCACTTTTGAACTCAAAAGTAAAATAAACCAGTGTATGTATTCAGATAACTTCACTCTCTTACATTTCACACTGAGGCTGTCTGATATTGTTTACCATGTCAATATAAGCACATTTGCCTGCCAGATGAATATGTGCTGCATAAAATAAAGAATGTCTAAATTATGCCAGCTACGGTCCTATAATCCACCAAGGGGGCTGGAACACATGCGGTGATAGATTCCAGCCCGATGACCCAGCAGGTCTTGACTTTTTGAGGAGAGGATTTTTGAACTGTAGTTCTGGCATGTAAGAAGAAAGTTTGAAAAGAAAAAACTACTTACATTTATACAAATTACATTCTTGACACCTGTTTTCTGGACGCAGGGCACACCTTATGTATAAGGGGTTAACTTAACCCTTGTGTTGACTTCGGGTCACATTGACCCGTTTTCAATTTTTGTTTTATATCAGAAAATATGGGACGTAGAAATAAGCGCTGAAATGTAGCCTGGTTGACACCAGACCCTTCTCAGCTGTAACTGAGAGTGGGTCTGGGAAAGGTTCATTTCCAAAGGGGCGTCACTCAAATGACTCTGGGCGCAATTGGATAGTCCAACCAATCAGACCAATGATCTGGGTGACGCTGCGCTTCGGTAGCAGTCATGTTGAATGTAAACAAAAAGCTGCTCGCCGTTGCTGCACTATCGTCATCGGTTGTGATTGGTGTAAAGCCCGCCTCAGCAGTTGTGATTGGTGCCTCGATTTTGGGGACATTGGAAATGGGTTTGAATGGGCTCTTCGCCAGACTGACTTGCAGAGCAAATCTCAAATTTGCCAGAAGTTCGTCAGGGTTTACCCAGGCTAGCTGAAATGTGTAGAAGAAAAATTTAACAATTTAAAACATTGGAAAAAGCAAAAACAAACTGTGAAAAAAAAAGGCGTCAAAAACGTTGAAAGGTTGACGGGAAGACAACACAAGGCTTAAATCCTTGAAACTAAAGAGAGTTTAAACAGGAAATCAGAAATACTTGCATAGATTGCAAAGCACCACCGTCTGCAGCCACCAAAATGACCATGGAGTTAAATTGACAACAACTTGCATTCTTGGGAGAATATTGTATGATTTTGATTTTACAATATCTTGGATGACATTTTTTAGAAAATGCTGCTCTGTATCTCTGTCCTTTATAAGCACTCTCCCTGCACAACGTGTGCTTGTTACTTCCTCCGTCACCTGTATCTCACTGCTCACTGCCTCTGATCAGTCTTGACAGGTGTCCTTCCCCTACCTTGCTCTAGAAAAACACACACACACACACACACACACACACACACACACACACACACACACACACACACACACACACACACACACACACACACACACACACACACACACATTACTGAGCAAGTGCAGCACCAGGGACCTCTCTTTACTTACGTCCTAGTTATAGATCAGCTTTGAGTGGATAAAGGTGTTATTCAGCAAAGTTTAGTGACCCTGCTGTACAAGACGGTCTTCAGGAATCCACAAACAACCTTGCAAAACAGCATATTGATTCTGTTTTATGTTGCACAGCTATGACTATGAGTTGTGGAAAAGGCAAGAGCATCCAGAGAATATGAGTTGGCAGAGAGAATAAAATATCAACACATAAGGAGGGGGAAAAAGAGAGAGAGAGAGAGAGAAGCGTTCCTCTGACTGACCGGTGCCATTGCACTGACAGACATATCATCTTGAGACCAACAACTGACCTCATGCCAATAAAACAATGTTAAAACCGAGGCCTTAGGTAAGTGTTTTCTGTCTGCTCTGCTTGTCTGCCAATGCTTCCCCCTTCAGTCTTAGCTGCCTTTTCTAAGAGCTGGATGTTCTTTGTGTTGCCAACTTCCATGCACAGGCTTTTCTGGGCTGCAGAAACACAATTTAGGTACACAATTTAGCTCCTATTGTGTGTCACATTTGGTTCCACTACAATCCCAGGGTAGAGAAAGTTCCCAATCAGTAGCCGCATATTGTGTTTACAGTATATTGAGTGTTTATTCTAATGAATTGTAAGTCAATGAGCCTTTTCATTGTTTTCAGTGTTATGCAATGTACAAGATGATGCCGTCTTATACTGTTCAACAGAGTTTAATGCAGTGAAATATTTGTAAAATAAGTCGGGTGACCATTTAACTTCACACTGACCATGCATGTGTGGTTCAACAGCATAATATAATTTATGGTTGGATGTGAGCTTCCTGTAATTTGTGTTGCAAAACAATTTGTGATCTCTATTCCAGCTACAACTCTAATTAGAATAATACATTGGTTACGATTAAATGCCATCTGGAAACACAGTTTCAGTTTTGAAAGTTAGCCTACATCAGTATGGCTTACGCAAGTCTTACGCCAAGGCAAATTTGATTTTGCCAGTGAAATAGGTTTTCATAGAGTCATCTTTTCTGTTTATAGTCTTATACAAAATCTTGTCCGTTGTCAACCTTTTCTATAAGAGCAATCCTTATCATAATCCATTTCGAGTGGATGCTAGAGGCTAACTTGGAACTTGGTTCATGGTTATTTATGGTGTGCCATTCAAATCACCGTAAAATACAACAATTATATGCCAAATACTGCTTGTCTAAAGCCCAGCTCAGTAGCCACTTTAGATCTCTCAACAGAGAACAGCTTGTTTTTCCTCATCTCTCTGTCTCTCTCTCTCTCCAGACCTCTAATCCTGCTACATTGTCTCAGGGCTGCTTTATGGAGGGAAAGGGGGAATGCAGACATCACAATTCCAAACTCCCCACAAACCACCCCTGTTAAAATTCACAATTTCTTTACTCTTCCGGCTTAACCTTTTCCTGTATTCAAATAATAAAGACATCTCTGTTTGGCCTTGTGGCTGTCACTCACTTTGCTGTAATTTCTTATGAATGTATGAATGACCAATGACATGCCAGACTGATCTCATGAAGTGGCGTACGTATGACACGCCAATTCGTATGCCATTATTGGCGTGTTATCAAGACGCATACTCGTTTTTTAGCGTGTTTATCAACGCCGTTTGGCCTCCGTTGACTTCCATTACCTTGCGATTGCGCGTGAATTGACGCCGTAGCGAGTAGTATGAAAGGGCGAATCGCCGCACAGGGAGGTTGGTCGGTGTGGCGGATGGGTAAAACACAGAGGACTTTCACCCAGGAGAGTTGGGGATCGCATCCCGCGTGTGACTTTGTGTCCCGTGTGCGATGTTTTCTTTCCACATTTGTTGTTTTCCTAAACCTAACCAGTTCTTCTTTTTCCTAAACCCAACCCGCGTGGGACGTTCCTAAACCCAACCGTAGCCTCGCGATAACACGTAGCCTCGCGATAACACGCCACGTGGCTTTAGAAAGTGCCACGTGGCGTGTATGTTTACGTTGTGACGTTGCAGACTGCCGTCCGTTGTATAGAGCGTGGACATATGCGTGGACATACGCGGATAGCTCAAAATGCGTAAAGATAACACGCCACTTGGCTTTAGGAAAATGGCGTGTATGTTTACACGAAGTCATGATATCATGTTGGACATGCACTTCTTTTAACACCATTCAACACTCACTGGGAACACAGGACTGCATTTTCTCATACGATATTGCTTTCGCTCACTTTGCTCATTCCCCGAAGGAAACCACAAGGCAGGAGTTTAATTTCATCTCATCCCCAGATATTGCCATTGTTGTTATTATAACTTGTTTTTTGGGGCATTTTTAGGCCTTTATTTTCACAGGACAGATGAAGACATGAAAGTGGAGAGAGAGGGGGAATGACATGCAGGAAAGGGCCGCAGGCCGGAGCCTAACCCGAGGCCGCTGCGTCGAGGAGTAAACCTCTATATATGTGCGCCTGCTCTACCAACTGAGCTAAACCGGCCAGAGTTAGTATAACTTTAATAGCATTAATGATTATATTTGAATACCAGCAATACATCACTGTTTTTAAACAGAAGACATTTTTGGAAATTTGGGGAGAAGTCTCAAATCTAAAGACAGGTCGAAAGTCTCATTAGTCACAATACAAGTATTTCAGATCATTGGCGTTGCCAGGTCCTTTTTCCAGGGCTTCGGCCCCGAATGTTTTGACTGTTGCCCCGAATGTCATTTTAAATGTAGGCAACACAAAGTTTAGGAGCGCAATATAAGGATTTTGTTTGAAGCTCACGTGACGTTTACAGTCTATGGTTCAGGCTCAAACACACAGAGCTCTGAAGCAGACCCGTGCGTCGCGTTGTGTCTGTTCTCTGTAAAAATAGAGATGAGCAGCGCAGCAGCTTCCGTGGTCTGTGCCGCTTCAGGTAGGCTAATTATAATGGACGCGCTCTGCTGTGGGCATGCTGCGGCAGACATGTCGCGCTGCGTCTGTGCGTTATATTTTCAATGTGCACAAAGTTCTGAACATGACCAGAAATCTTGCTGATACACATATAAGCTATTACAGACAGGGCTTTATGAATTAATTTAAATTAATGTATCATTGAGGTGAAAAAGTGCCACATGCACATTTAAAGAGGTTACTTCCCCAATAAAGGACACAAAAGAGGAGGGAGGAGTATGCCTACATGTGTGCTGACTCAGCAGATAACATTAAATGACAAAAGTTGATCTACAGGAGAATACATATTTTAAAATAAATGCCTGAGAGCCTTACTGCATTATATTCCATTTTGTTTTTATATTTTGAATTGTCATCTATGTTTCCCTCCCTTTACATAAAAAAATATATTTCCGGCATTAATTGATTCAGAAAAGGTAGAAATAGATACAAATTCACCAAAATGGAGGAAATTAAGTGTAACATTTTCTGGGGTAGGACTCCCAAACTCCCCCACATCATATGTCACTTCACAAATCTGGACAACATCTATGGCTTTGGGTTGCCAGGCCAGGTGTGATTAGGCCAACTGTTGGTGCCATCTAAATAACATCTACAAACTGGGCAGCTGAAATGAACATACACTGGCTAACAAGCTGAGCAAGGCAATCGCCATTTTGCATTGCATTCAGTGTATTTAAACGGGTCCAGGCTAACCCCCGAACCTTCTCAAGTCCTAGAAACGCCTCTGTTTCAGGTCTTTGAGCACTGGCCATGATTTATGTCCTACTGCAACATTCTTTCTTACAAAGCAATTTTATAATATTTTATTGGTTGGGATTATTATAATAGATATAACTGGTTATGCAACACAAAAAGCACTGGATGAGTTACAGAACATCAAGACAATGATGTAATCACATAACTTCATAAATGCCTGGTTTTGCATATATTTGCAAAATATTTACAATAACCTGCAATTATTTTTCAGTTTATTCCTATTAATTTATTACAGTTTGCACTTGTATTTAGTTATTATCACTGTATTTTTTTTTATATATTTAATAAATAAAATAAATAACTAAATAAAGACAACCAAAATGGCTAAGGTTTCCGGTTACCATCTTTGTTGTGTACTGTACACTGAACGAAATCCATAAATATGGGTACCTTATGCAGACGTGTATATATTTCTTTCTTTTATTTTCATTTTAATTAGCATTTTTAAAATGTGGTGACATGAAGAAAAGCTTTTTTTTTTTTGATTTAATTTGTTTTTAAATGTACAGTTAGTGCTAGCTAATGTTAACTTCAGTTGAGGTAACGTTAACGTTAGCTAGCTCCTGACCGACTGTAACTTAACGGTAACATTACCTGAATGGCTCAGAGATCTTCAACAGGGGGTCCGGGACCCTTAGGGGGTCCTCAGAGTCACTGCAAGGGGGGCCTCCAAATTATTGTTAATTTTTGAAAGTTTTTTTTTTAAATGTCTTAACATGAATCAAACATATTATTAGCAAATATAAATACCCATTGATGATAGGCTTACTGGCCTTGGTTGGTAGTCACTAAGCCATCCACACGTACAGTTAATAAGGATTCACTGTGCCACATGTATGTTTAACATTAAGAGATGATTTATAAAATCATGCCAACAATTATTATTTTCATAGCTTAGTATTCTGTGCAAAAAAAAGGTATATGATGACCTGTATATGCTTTATATCATTTGTCATAATTTATGATTTCTGGAATAAAGTTCAAAAACAAAAAGGTATATGTAAAGACTTTAGGCCGCCCTCCACGTTTTTGCAGGCCCAGTTAAACATGCAACTTAATTTTATACATATATGTATGTAGTGGGGGGTGTCCCTGCTCCATGCATAGACAGTATGGCTCCATGTCTCATTCAGTTAAGCCTTAAGGGGTCCTTGGTTTAGCTAGCTAATCAATTAACGTTAGCTTACAGCTGGGGGCAAAGGCAAAGTTAAACAAACATTAGCGTCACGATTAGCGTTCATTATTACATCACTACATCTGAAAATAACTAGCTAATGCTCGACCATGAAACAACCAGCTAAGTTAAAGTGACTTATTCCAACTGTAAGAGTATTTTCCTTCTAACGTTACCTGCCTCCGGTGAGGAGTGTCGCTGTCTGCTCTAGTGCTGCTTGCCAAACGGGCTTTCTCTCTCTCCAGCCTCGGCGTGTCTCTCCTCCGCCGCTCTCACACACACACACACACGAGCAGGAAGTAGAAAAAAAAGCAGACAAATAAGGAAGTAAATGCCGTGGGATCGAAGCTGGAGCCTCTTCTCTGCTGTAAAGTGAAAGTAGATCAGTCGACAGCTCAGTAACGTTAATAGAATTCAAGGCACAACGGCTGTGCTAAGGAAGTTAGCTAGCTGTCAAGCTAATTTCTTCACTGCCCAGTGCCTCCACATTAACGTTATTCCAAAACATACCCTAGACAGGAAAACAGAAGGCGAGAAAAGACACACTCGAGTAAGTACACCGCAGTGAGATGCTAACTGGTAAAGCCCCACGGGGAGAGGGAGAAAATGCCTGTGCGTGTTTGTGTGAGGAAGCACCGTATTATTGTGTGAGACAGGAGAAATAGCAGAGAGCTGTGGTAAAAGAGGGGAATTTTTTTTATTATTATTATCTGCGTTACAGCCCTTTTTCTACCGGTTGTTTATGTCAGCAGTGGGGGGAGAGTACACACACACATAGCTCAGGAGAGAGGAAGGCTCCGAGGAGAAAGAGAAAATGAGGAGAGAGAAAAAAAGGAGTTGTGTGTGTTCTGTAAACAAGGCATGCACCATGGTCTCTCTTCACTCGTTCAGCTTCACTCCCGCAGAATTGAAAGTAGGGGTGAGAGAGGACATAATAAGACACAAACGGACAAAACATGTAAAGGTTAGGGCCTGGTGACGTGTAGAGGGAGGTGAGATAAGAGTGTAGCCAGGTGGTGGGTCATGCTGAGTGTACAGCCCTGCTCAGCACTTTCTGTTTGGGATTCAGTAAACAAAGTGAGTGTGTTTGTACACATAAGAGTGTCCCGTGACTGCAGATGTGTGTATTCTCCGTGCAAAACGATGTGTGTGTTTTTTGTAGCTCGTGTGATAGTGTTGCACTGGATGCTGTTTCCTGTGGACTTTGGCTCTCTCCATACATCATCTGGTGTGGGATATTATATCCGAGGGGGGATTAGTCCTGAGGAACTTGGACTTTCCCCTGTGCAAAAATAGGTGATGTTCACAAAAGGTCACAGCTATTAATAACCTGTCTTCTACTCTGTGTGTCTCCTATAAGGACTTACGTCTCTTATCTCCAAAATTATAATCAGCCACCATGGATCACAAAGGGGAACCCCAGGAAGGAGCTATGGGGCTGAAACAGGAGGAGCTGCCGCAGATGGACGGTTTATGTGACGCGTGCGAGCCTGACGAGGCCCAACCGGCCACACAAGTATGCCACACCTGCAGCTTTGCCTTCTGTTCTGTTCATGCTGACAGACATGCCAGCAGCACACGTCACCCCATAATGCCTTACAACCATGAGGGGACACAAGCTAATGGACTTGGCACCAACAGATGCTCCAGAGTTGGAGACGGAGCTGAGGATGTGGCTGGTGCCGAGAGGGCAGCTGGAATGGGCGTGAATCAGGAGATGGCGCCACTCGGACTGGCAGTGGCTAATGGCGATGAGAGCGGCGACGCCGGGGAAAGGGAAGGAGCCAGGAATGGTGTACAGTTGGAGGCCGGGCTGGGTGACGGAGCTGAGGGTGCAGAAGCAGGGCGAGAGGTCGTGGCTGCCAGAGAGGCGGGGAAGAGGGACACTGTGACAGTAGAGAGACTGCGCTGCAAGGAGCATGGACAGGAAGGATCCCTCTACTGTAAACCGGATGAGAAGATCATCTGCGTGGTGTGTGCCGTGCAGGGTGAGCACCGTGAGCATGAGATCATCACCCTGCATGAGGCCTACGTGTGGCAGAAGGTGAGTCACACACTTACCATGGCAGGTTTTTATATATATATATATATATATATATATATATGGTGAAACAGCTCTGTGTGTGATTTACTGTATGCCCTCAACTGTACAAAATCAAAACATCTGTGGCTCTGCAATGTATAACATAATGTATTTAGAGCAGCGTCTATCTGGTTTGCATTTAAAATTCAATCTTAAGTAGTATGTCAATAGCTGTAGGCCCTGTAGTCTTAAAGTCAACTCACCAGGGCTCTCTAAGAGCTCTGTGTAACTCATGATCACCCACATGACATCATTCATAAATTGATTCAGTTACACAGCTACATAAATAATTCTGATGAAAACTGTGAAATGGAAATGACTCATTATGAATATCCCATTGTCCGTTTGGCTTGCCGCCAATCATGGCTTCACCCCGCTTCCATTTCCAGATGGCTTTTTGCCTCAGGTATAATAAATAGGTCCATGGAGTCACCATTCACTCATTCCGTGCGGCATTGCAGTTGGTCCAGAACGCCGGGCTAATGCTGCGTTGGAATTTGAGAATAGCTCCGTTATCGCTATGGGCTCAGTTCTGCCGAGCATAGTGTTTGTGATGATTATAGAACCGTTTAGAGTCCGATGTTATCAGCCCACTGAACGCATTCGGACTCGGGTTTTCGCAAACCTAGGACCAATTAACAGAGGTGTGATAGCATCAGAAACAGGTCTTAGTTTTGGATTAATGTTTTGAACAGTCAAGGGTTTTGTTTGTGAACACTAAAATAAACGGAATCACAAATCCGGTGCAATGACATACGGGTAATGACGCACGTGGCGTGCTGACTGTAATTCACAGAGCACGAGTTTTGTCCTCTACCCTGTGGCTGAACATCTGAAAAAACTAAAGTAGAGCAGTGTAATACACTGCCTTACTTTTACATCATGGCCACATATGGATTGATGAGAGACAAAGAGGGTCACGCGCACATGCGCGCGCGTGCACACAACACACACACACACACACACACACACACACACACACACACAACACACACAGCCGAAGGCCACATTATTTACTCTAAACCTACTCTAGCTTTTATCCTGCTTACCGTGTCAGTGTATTTATGTAAAAGAACCCTTTATCTACTGGTGTAGTGATATGATTTCCTGCTGCTGTACATTGCTCTGAGCATGTAACATGTCAAAGCTTATGTAAAATTGTAGCCTGCGTTTGACTCGGGAGCTGTCAAGGATGTACCTCGGCATTTTTTTGTGTATAAACATCTTCTAGAAACAGCAAAGCAAACAATATCGTCCCATTGTCAATCCTGAGATTTTTGGGCCCAGTCTTTCTTTCCATAGAGTTATAAAACTGATAATTAAAGCATACGTTAATTTGGTGGTGCTCTTCTAAATGATTACCAGTAACCGAGCAACTCTGTGTACGTACGTGCTGTGTTTTATGTAGTGTGTGTACTCTCCGCGCCACGGCGTTGTGTTTATTGTGCGTTTGTCTGCTCCACCTGTAGAGCAGGCAAGGTTATGACCTGCTGGGCTGTACGCAACAGATGGGTGAGAAGATCAAGACCAAGTGGACCAACCCGGAGGTGAGTACAAACTCCTGCACACAGAACACTGACTCGAATCTTAACGCGAGTTACACAGTAAGGGCCATTTTTAGAAAACCCCAAAGGATTTGCACTCAGCTGTTCTCATTTAGAAATGAGTTCTTACCAAATTAAATGAGAATTTCTCAGCAGCAACAAAAGGTGGACTTGACCTCCTCGCAAAGCAATGACCGCAGTCTCAGCCAGCCTGACAAATGAACACTGCAGCCCCTGCGGGTCAATTTTTTGGCTATTCTTCGTGTCATCTTGTGCAGTTCTGTATATTTCAGTTTCCCCAGTTCGTGACTTTCCTAACTACGAAGCTGACAGTCTGATTTGAAGATCATGAACGTGTGATTATTTATTTATTTTTTTGTCTCGCAAAATCTAAATTAGTTTTTTTCTAGTTTTTTATTTTTATCAAATAGGTTATAGTATAATAGGAATATAGCATCTATTTTACAGTTGTTTAGGTTTTTGGTAAGGTTTGGAAAAAAATAAGCCATTACTTATGGATTGACTTTTATTTATTTTTAAATTTAAATTTTTTTAAATTTCAATTTATTAATTTTAATTTTTTGTAATTTTAAATTTTTCATGAGATGACTGTAATTTTAATGATGGTGTCATGAAAGGCGCATTAAATACAATGTATTATTATTATTATTATTATTATTATTATTATTATTATTATTATTATTACTCATTTCTAATTCAGCGGGTACAGCAGAAAGCACTGCAGCGATATAAGTAGGCACTGCAGCAGTGGAGACGCAGCAGTCTAGAATGAGATAAAGAGGGATTAAAAAGAGATTATGTCATAAAGGCATTGCGTAGTAAACATGAGAGCCAATTATTTCAATCCATATATTTATCATGCCGCCCCATTCACAGATCACAGACATTGCCTATTGGGGTTTTGCATCTATAATTCTTCTTGAAGCGTAGAAGTGATGGCATCATTGTGTGATTACGGAGTCATGTCATTGTAAGGCTTCAGATGATGTCACTTTTTGACTCAGCACTTCTGAGCTAAGGCGGAGGTTGTATTTTCAAATTGATTCTATATAGTCATAGTCATGCATAAAATAAGAGAGACATACAGAGTACCCTGTGGCTGTTTTTAAAGTCTTTTTGAACTTGTTAAGTTAATAAAAAAGCCATTGTATTCAATGTAGGACTAAGAGAGTGGCTGTAATGTATATACTG